>NC_071260.1:17741149-17941149 GCF_023375685.1 Ictalurus furcatus | reverse complement strand
TTCCACTGGCAATATATTATACTGATGTTGACATTTATTGACCTACTTAGTGAGGTTGGGATTGAACACAATCAATTAAAGTGAACAGTCAAATAAGCTAATACATCAGTAAGAACTCATGAGTATAACTGCACTGACCCGACTTTGAGAACCACTATGTTAAAAAAATTGTTCAAAAGAGAAATGATGAAAGCAACAGGCCACTTCAAAGTAGTGAGATTGTTAGGGGGGGAAAAGTAATAGAGCTTTTTCATTAAGCCAAAAATTCTTTGACTACACATTTAAAAAAAGATGATTTCTATTTCTAAGACTAATATCAGAGTTCAACCTTGGTCTTGTGTCTGTTTTTTTTTCAGTACTGCTTACTTAAACGGCTTTGATCTAAAAACATCGCCGAGGCCATCAGTCAGACATGCTGAAGCAGCTTTTCAAACACGCAAAAGCCCGACACTCAACATAGCATCAGCTGTACAAGCACACTGAGCAGCTCTGTGGTTTTACCAATGCTGAAACCTTTCCCCGCCTTCAGGTTTGTTCTACAAAGTAGGATTCCTGTGGCAGCCTTGTGGTCCTCATCCAGCTGCCCAGGGCTGAGGCTTCAGTAGGAGAGACTGAATCATGGAAGGTAGGTATTATAGGCTTCACAGCAGAAGCCTACCTGCTGTTCTTAAGGTACAACTGAGCAAAGCTGCTCATGTCAACAACAACATGCCAAAAAGCCTAGAGATGAACACCTGGCTGCCAACTTAGCCACATGCTTGTTTTCTTTTAGTTATAGCCTGGTACCACAAAACCTTGTTTAATATACAGGCATGTGATTAATTTGCAGCCTTTTTAGATGGTAGCACACAATTGGAACATTTATAAGACTGCATCAAATCCAATTTGGTATGTTTGGATAACTTTTTTAGAAAATAGATATTTTCTGTTAAAATAAATAAATAAAAATCCTCACCATTAATGGGGTAGAGCTCCAACACTCCACCCATGTCTATCTTTTCAGTCCCCAGCAGCTTTAAAACAGAAATATGACGAAGCCCTGCAAACAATCAGACATTTTTATTAGACATAATATTAACTAAATCAATAGCCAGAGATATAAGTCTATGCATGTCCCTAAGCATTCATTCCTTTTCCCATTAGCCTTCAGTATGGTTCTTATTCCCCGTCTCGTGCCCCGAGTTTCCTGGGATAGGCTCCAGGTCTCTTGTGACCCTGTGTAAGATAAGCGGTACAGAAAATTGATGGATGGATGGTTCCTATTAGAAGTGGTCATGTTCTTGGTATTTACACTAACAGTCAAACATGGTCTTTTTCTGTTTTTTTGTTTTCTTTCTTTCTTTTGCTTTTTGATTATCTTGGAAGAATATTGAATCTTTTCACAGATCTGGTCATTAGGAAACTTCAACAAGATGGGTTTTCTTCAAGTTCTTAAATGGGCTGAACACTTGGCTGCTTCACTTAACTTCTAGAAAATACATTTATAGTAAATACACATGCAACATTCTATTTACATTTGCCTTAGAAACTAATTTCAACCAGGGTGTTTATCATAATGTCTTTAAGACAATGAAAAGTAATATTTTATATTATATATATATATATATATATATATATATATATATATATATATATATATATATATATATATATATATATATATATATATAAATAATATATAAATATTATACATACACACACAGTGAGGGGAAAAAAGTATTTGATCCCCTGCTGATTTTGTACGTTTGCCCACTGACAAAGAAATGATCATTCTATAATTTTAATGGTAGATTAATTTGAACAGTGAGAGACAGAATAACAAAAAAAAAATCCAGAAAAACGCATGTCAAAAATGTTATAAATTGATTTGCATTTTAATGAGGGAAATATGTATTTGACCCCTCTGCAAAACATGACTTAGTACTTGGTGGCAAAAACCTTGTTGGCAATCACAGAGGTCAGACGTTTCTTGTAGTTGGCCACCAGGTTTGCACACATCTCAGGAGGGATTTTGTCCCACTCCTCTTTGCAGATCTTCTCCAACTCATTAAGGTTTCGAGGCTGATGTTTGGCAACTCGAACCTTCAGCTCCCTCCACAGATTTTCTATGGGATTAAGGTCTGGAGACTGGCTAGGCCACTCCAGGACCTTAATGTGCTTCTTCTTGAGCCACTCCTTTGTTGCCTTGGCCGTGTGTTTTGGGTCATTGTCATGCTGGAATACCCATCCACGACCCATTTTCAATGCCCTGGCTGAGGGAAGGAGGTTCTCACCCAAGATTTGATGGTACATGGCCCCGTCCATCGTCCCTTTGATGCAGTGAAGTTGTCCTGTCCCCTTAGCAGAAAAACATCCCCAAAGCATAATGTTTCCACCTCCATGTTTGACGGTGGGGATGGTGTTCTTGGGGTCATAGGCAGCATTCCTCCTCCTCCAAACACGGCGAGTTGAGTTGATGCCAAAGAGCTCCATTTTGGTCTCATCTGACCACAACACTTTCACCCAGTTGTCCTCTGAATCATTCAGATGTTCACTGGCAAACTTCAGATGGGCATGTATATGTGCTTCCTTGAGCAGGGGGACCTTGCGGGCACTGCAGGATTTCAGTCCTTCACGGCATAGTGTGTTACCATGGTCCCAGCTGCCTTGAGATCATTGACAGGATCCTCCCGTGTAGTTCTGGGCTGATTCCTCACTGTTCTCATGATCGTTGTAACTCCACGAGGTGAGATCTTGCATGGAGCCCCAGGCCGAGGGAGATTGACAGTTCTTTTGTGTTTCTTCCATTTGCGAATAATCGCACCAACTGTTGTCACCTTCTCACCAAGCTGCTTGGCAATGGTCTTGTAGCCCATTCCAGACTTGTGTAGGTCTACAATCTTGTCCCTGACATCCTTGGAGAGCTCTTTGGTCTTGGCCATGGTGGAGAGTTTGGAATCTGATTGATTGATTGCTTCTGTGGACAGGTGTCTTTTATAAAGGTAACAAGCTGAGATTAGGAGCACTCCCTTTAAGAGTGTGCTCCTAATCTCAGCTTATTACCTGTATAAAAGACACCTGGGAGCCAGAAATCTTTGTTTGAGAGGGGGTCAAATACTTATTTCCTTCATTAAAATGCAAATCAATTTATAACATTTTTGACATGCGTTTTTCTGGATTTTCTTGTTGTTATTCTGTCTCTCACTGTTCAAATAAATCTACCATTAAAGTTATAGACTGATCATTTCTTTGTCAGTGGGCAAACGTACAAAATCAGCAGGGGATCAAATACTTTTTTCCCTCACTGTATATGTAAAATGTTACTATCAGGAGTACTGGAACAAAAAGCAATCTGAAGCAACTGCCAATCTGAAACAGGTTTTTTTTAAATATAGCATCAATAGTGGTGGTGACGTTACATAAATAAGAAACAATAATAGGTTGGTGAGAATAAGATTGACCTGGTTTTAAACCTCCATGACTCATTCATGGAAATCAAAGTTTGCTCTTCTTCCTGGTACATGCAGTCATTCTGTGAGCTCAGTTACCCATTTGTCTGGAACACAAAAACAACTAGTACAAGTCACTTTATTAGACTTACCCAGGTTGCATGCCTGACTGGACAGGGCATAGAGCTGCTGCTGATAGGCCCACTCTTCATCATTGGGAGCAGATATCACAAACAGTCTGCGTCTCCACCGGAACCTTATATCACACAGATAGTCACATAGAAATAACTAACAGACTGTAACCGGGATCATTAGTACAGTAATGAAATGCTATAGTCCATTTGTACTGAAACTGTGGTATATGCACCACTTGTGGCACTTGTAGCGCCCCCTGGTGGTATGCAGCATGATTGGAAATTTGAAACACTAAAAACATTTTTAAATGTATTTTAAATGATTTACATTTAATTTTGTAAAATAAAATTCCCATGCTTTATAAATGTATCATAAATATGCAATTTCTGATATATTTACAATTTTAATATAGTTTTATGCATTGGACGAGTGTAACTTGTGTAACGTTGCATTTGCAGAACTGGAATATGCTACTTGCCATCATCTTTTACAGTTTGCAGTTACATTTATATAGATGCTGCAACTGCCAGCACCTCTGTTGTCAATCCTGAAATTCACAGAAGTGTGCAGGTTGTAATGCCTTTTACCACTACCTATTTTTGTGATAAAGGCTTCTCTGCTCTCACTGCAATAAAGACCAAGAACTGCAACAGAATGGATGCTGAGGCAGATATGCGTCTTAAGCTCTCTGATATCATCCCTAACTTTACAAGGCTTTGCTCATCTAAACAGGCTCACCCCTCCTACTGAAATTTTATTATAATTTGTGTGTAAAAGAGTAAATGGTTTGCTCTGACTGCTTAATTTTTTTTTTTTATAAATTTTTGCATTTGTTGGCAAAGTAATAGATTGTCAATGACAGAAATAAAATAATTATACAGAATAGTACACTTTTTAATTTTATTATGCAAGACATGCAATTTTCTATGGCAGTGAGTAGGTGGTACTTGGAATTTCTAATTCCAAGGTACTGGGTCTGAAAAGTTTGAGAACCACTGCTACAATCAATCTGAATGGCCTTGAATGAGAACAAGTAGGCTTTCCCTTACAAATATGCAATTCACTAATGTATTATTGCACATTGTACAGTTTTTTTTCTCTGCCAAGCAAATGCTATCACACCAAGCAAAAATATAATCCATATGAATGAAAAAGAATTGAAACAATAAATAAAGAGCTTTGAGAGAGGAAATATTGCCATTCTGGACACTTAGGCGGAATTTAGTGAACTGTGTGGCTAAATGAAGCCCTGTGGTTCAATCATGCTTTCTTAGCAAGTCCTCTACCCATTGAAGGATCTGCGCTACCTGGACAAGAAGTTCTCCAATGATCGTGGCTTGTCTTCCTTTTCACATGTCACTCCATCTCGCTTTTGTTGCTCCATTTCTCTGATGCGAGAGGAGAATGTGTCGATGTAGCCAAATACAGCCTTCATGGCAATTGGGACCTCATAAACTTGCTGCAACAACATTGAAATACAGAACACTGAAAAATGATTGTGATAATCTTAAGATTATGTGTGTAACATTTAACAAGAATTCTTAAGCTTTTACTCTGAACCACAACAAACAGACAATTCAAGCAAGAGCCAATTTCAAAGCAAAGTGAAATACTTATCATCTTGTGTTTTTTGGCAACAACATTTCTGTGTATGTGAGTAAATGAACCAAATGAAGCTTTATAGAAAACACTGCATCATTGAGGGTAAGTGCAGGGAGTCTTGATTAGCTACAGCTCAGTGTAGTTTTTACACGGACTGAGACTCTTACTCTGCATGCCCTTAGCAGCCTGCCTACACACTGGCCTCTTTGTTTACACCAGCTGTCTGCAAGCAGGGCCCTGGTTTTACCATGAACACATAAACATACTACTGAGGATAAAAGCCCTACTGCTGTAAAAATGTAACATGATGTAATCATTATGTATTACATAGCAGGGAATATGGTATATCCTATTACTGGGTTATGGGTAAAGGGTTCAGTCACCTCTCTGTGCACTAAAGCAGTGGTTTTCAAAGTGGGGGCCGCCAGGGGGCGCCCCAGGGGCCACAACAATTTGGTGTGTAAAATAAATAAATACATGATTTTTTCTTTCTCACTCTCAGACAACGAACCACACACACACACACACAATTCCTAATGTAAAGATGTAAGATGTAATTATTAATAAAAAAGGGGGATATATTCAGAAGTCTGTATTTTTAATGTGTTTTAAAGACATCTTGCAAAAGGGGGGCCTCAGTCAAATGTTAATGCCATTTGGGGGACCTTGCCCTGGAAAAGTTTGGGAACCCCTGCACTAAAGAGCATGGTAAAGTAGCTCTTCCCTGTTGAAAGTAAAATTTGGAAGCAGTTTCAGCTGATTTTATCTGCATTTATTAATGGTACAGAAATACCAGACTTTTTTATACCTACTTTTAGTATTTTTATATATATATAAAATATATATTATATTATATTATATTATATATATATATATAATATATTTTATATATATATAATATATATATATATATATATAAAATATATATAATATATATAATTAATTTTAATATTCAGTGTTAATGCAAAATGCAGTGCACTTGTGTGAAAAACATTCAGTCAGCCTCAAAAATCTGGAATACCTAAAAAGGACATCATCTTACTTTCCATTTCATGTCCATATCAGTAAGCACCATATAGAAATCATTGTAGGTCATTCTGAACTCTTTTCTCAGATCTGTGATGAGCTCCTGGTTCTCCAGATCCTCCTGCTGCAGGCCCTTCATAGGTTTGTCATTTTCTGCAAAGAGACCAAATTCATCCCCTGGTCAGCTAAACAGAGAAAGAATATAATATAGTACACAAGGTTTTAGATGATAGTTTTGGTATGCCAGTGATGGATTTGAGTGTCCAATTGAAACATACAATATGTCTTATAACAGACAAGAGCAAGTAGCTCTGATCCACTGGTCACCTTTTGTTTCTAGATGGAAAATCACCAGCCATGTGATACCTATGAAGTAATTCAGCTATTTAAGTATGGCAGCCCTGGGCATTTATGCTGGGCAAACAGTTTCCTCGTGTCCAGAAAGAGGCCAATAAAAACCACGAATGTGAAAGGCCCCATCCACCCACTGGAGACATGCAGGGAGACACAGCCAAACCCAAAGGTTTGTTTTTCCTACCTCAAATGTCAAAGTATGTCTCACATGGATATCCAGTAGACATTCCTTATTCAGAAGACAACATCTGAGCAGGAGGCTCTGTAATGTCAGCAATTTTGCCTGATGGGGAACAATGAGAAACTGCTGCACTTATGCATAACAATGCTCTGCAGCACAGGTTACCTGTATCTGACTACTTATAAAAAATGGCCTACACTACTAAGAAATTTCTATAGTTTTAAAACAGAAAATAAATAAAACACTCTGGTAAGGAGAAATACATCATAACCACTTGAGCAAGAAAATGAAAGAGTACTCTTTGATGCACGTAGCCAATTAGAAGGGCAACTAGTTGTACAGCAGTGCAGAGACCTCAGTAAGAGGCCTTTAATTGTGGTTCCTGAACCACAGCCACAGTCAGACACACTTCCTTTCAGTCCCGTCTGTGAT
Organism: Ictalurus furcatus; assembly: GCF_023375685.1. Lineage (NCBI taxonomy): Eukaryota > Metazoa > Chordata > Actinopteri > Siluriformes > Ictaluridae > Ictalurus > Ictalurus furcatus. The sequence continues at coordinate 17,933,991 of NC_071260.1, read as the reverse complement.
GTATTGGGACCAGTCCCAGTGTGCTGGCAGACTGTGACATCAAATATGTTCCAAACTCAGTACACAAAAATACACAATGCTGAAACTCAGATTCACCACTGAAGGAACCCAACACAGTGAGATTCAGGCACAGCAATGAACGAGCAAACACATTAAGATTCAGATTCACCCCTAAAAAGAAGAAAAAACACTGAGATTCACACTTAGCACTCCAAGAACAAAACAAACTAAGATTCAGACTCAATGCTGAAGGAACCCAGCATATTCAGACAGATATAGCACTGAAAGGGTCCAATACACTGAAAAAAACAGAACATTTCATCCATAGTTTCCCACCATCTTGTGTCTGTAAAAGTGCCCCTTATCACATAACCACAAGAAGCAGCAGACTGACGACTAAGTGGAAAGAAATTTAAATATCACCTGACTCATGCAAAAAAAAAAAAAAAAAAAAGAGAGAGAGAGAGTCATCTTTGCTCATATTCAGGAATTTCTGCTTACTGACATTTAATCTCCACAGCATGTCATTATTTTAGCTGTTCTTAAACTTATATGCAATAAAAGTGGATAGCAAAGTGAACAGAGAAGCCATTGCTCCCATAGCCATTTCGCTTTAAAATATCCACATTAGTAAAATGTGGTATCTGTCATTTCTTTTGATGTGGACATTTCCTTGTACTGGGCATATTTTATCGGCTCTTTAAGAACTGACTGCCAAGAACTGACTCGCTCTTGATGAGCTCAAACTCTCCATTTTTCCTGTCCCAATCTTCAACTAGAGCAGCAGACAGTACACTGACATGAGGTCATTGCCTGGAAAAGTACTGCTTTTACTCACAACCAATGGCCAAATGTCAGATTAAAGGGCCTTTTCTTGCTGGATATCACTCCATATCTCTTAATTGGCAACACAAAGAGCCACTGAAATGTGAAATGTCCCTCTTTGAACTGATCACACATAAGGCCTTTTCCCTTGTACAGCTCAACAGTTCTGATCATGGAAATGCCATTTCCACCTGGATACAATTAGGCAAAGAAGGCTCACAAACCGCTCCCAGCACAGCTTCCTGCCAATAGTTGAACAACCTTTCTCAGTGCAGTAGAACCATTGTGGGTGTGGTGTCTTACTGAATTTACATTCATATCAAATGTGGCATCACTGATTGCATATGTCTTATGCGACTGCGTTCGATGTTTCATGCAAAAAATACATTTGTAAAGGTCTTTAAAAAAAATGTTAATTTCTTATACAGTTCTAAATACTGTCAGTCAAGATAATGCTGCATATTTATTATCTACACATCACAGATTCACATACTCTTTCCATAGATTCCCTAGACTCCATATATTCTTGTTATTTCTCTAGTTTTTCTTAGGTACACACTAAACCTGATGGGGAAAAAAAATTGTAACCTTTAAACCAAGTTCAGTCTAAAAACAGGCTGCAGTTACAAAATGCGGAATAATTAAAAGCTGAGAGCATAGGAAGCTATTGTTGTATTTTGTAAATGTCAGTGACATTTGTTACCTGGTAGGCATGGCTCAGATTTGCAGCAGTATGTGAATGGAAACCTTGAAATGAGACAAATGTAAGTTGCTCTCCATAAGGATGTCTGCCAAATGCCATAAATGTAAATGTTGAAATGGGAATATGTTAAAGCATTAGACAATTCCCTTTACAGTCTCCTTTAAAAAGGTTATTTATGCATGTATTATATTATATTATATTATATTATATCTGTAGTTGAAGACTGTATCTATCTGCTGTTCCCTCCCAACACCACACAAGAAAACAGGAAGGAATAATGCCAAGTTATATTATAATGCCAAGTTATAGAATAATGCATTATTATATCTATAGTACTCTAAAAGAGAGCCCTAAATAATCAGTCATTTAAAAAAATCTAAAAGTATAATTGTTCATGTGCTACAAAATCCAGAGGAATCTTTGGCTCACCAAGCTGGTAATGATCAATTTTCATGGTGCTGTTGGTCAGTGTGCCAAAGATGGTGATAATAGAGACCTTCCTGATAGCCATTTCACACACATGTTCTAGATATTCATCCCTCTGCTGCACATACATGCTGTTCTCCTCTGTTGGAGCAGTAATCAGCTACAACAAAAAATAATCAAACAAAAAATATATAAATACATGTAATCTTACCCATAGCAAAGACGGACATTAGACGGATGTGTAGAAGGTGAACCCTTGATTTAAATGCAGGACAAAAGTGTGCTATGCCATTATGTAAACATTTATTAATTGTGAGTGTACTTACAATTAACCGCCTTCTGTTTTCAAAATATTCCAAAAATGTTGCCAGAGCTCCCTTCGTAGGAGGTGGTGGTTTCTTTGTAGGCTTCTGGTAGTCCTTTATTTCTTTTTCAATCTTCTTGTCCATATTTTTTCCCATCCTCTCTTCCTTATCTGTCCTTTCTGATTTTCGTCCATCTTCCTTCCCTTTCCTTTTTGACTTGTCCTTCTTTGGCAGCTTGTCTGATTTGTCCTTTTTCTTCTTTTTCTCAGCTTTGTTCTGCTTGTCCTTGACTTTCTTGATGGGAAAGTCCTCAATCTCTTTTTCCACTGGGTAAGCATCTGTAGGTTTGCCAACATCATACTTATCTTCATATGCATTACTCAGACTACCATCTCCATTCTTTTTCTTAGGTGGCTTAGATTTGCTTGGCTTGTGTTGACTTGGCAGGATACCAGGTTGTTTGCGAGTGTGGTCTTTTCGGACAGTATGATTGTCTCCATTTTTGGCCATGTGGGCTTTGGTATAGAAGTAAGTGGGGGTGGTTGGTTGAATAGTGTTTTTCTTTGACTGGTCCCTGTTATCATAATGATAATTCTTGGTCTTGGATTTGGGGTCCCATTGTGGGGTCATTTGAGCTTTTGTTGTCCTCTGAATGATGGTGGTGGCCTGTGTGGAACTAGTAGTAAGGCGGATGGTTGTTGTAGGATTAGTGGTAGGGGGCCTGGTGGTGGTGGTTGTAGTTGTTGTGGTAGTTTTGGTAGTAATAGTAGGTCTTGTAGTAGTAGATGATGTGGTGGTGACTTGGTTGGGTGTTCTGTTGGATTCCTCTTTTCTCTCTGGTCTTCTCACAATTGGTGTGTTCACCTGAGTTCCAGTGCTGGGGATGCCCTCGGCCACTTGACCCTCCACCCCTGCCTCCTTACACTTCTGCACAAAGCCCTTCTGTCTAACCTTCTCCATCTTTCGCATGGGTGACTGGTCTATGACCTCATACATGGCCTCCAACCTCACTGGGTATGGGTAGCGTTCCTCTACCTGCAGTGTCTTTTTCAAGAGCACCATACCAAACTTCCCTTTTTCTAACTTGAGGAAGTTCATGAGTCGGGGGATGACTGCTGTATCCAGAGGCTCCTCCATCACTTTGCCCACATTGGTAATGCGTCTGATTTTCCCACCCATCTCACCCTCCTGGTGAAACATCACAATCTGGTGCACATGTCGTTCAGCCAGCTCACAATACACATCTGGCTTGAGCAGGCTCATCATTAGCCTGTAATAGCCATCTGATTCATGAGGGGCTGAGATGAAAAGTAGGCGATTTTTCCCTGCAAACGTGGCCAGCAGATTGGGGGATCCAGCAGAGCTGGGTATGCGGGACAAGGCAGCCCGTGCCCCAGGCACATCACCATCCTTCTGGAGCTTTCCCAACCCACCCTGCCTGCCTCTCATCCGGCTCAACACCCTTCTGTTTTGACTAGTGCTGGCTTCATCTTTCTGCATTTCTTCTGGTTTCTCATTAACTTCTGGCCGAGCTGCCCGGGAGAGAGTTCTCTGTCTTGACAAGAAGGTTGACAGCCGCCGAGCTTTGTTGAGACTCAGACCAGCCTGTTTACCATCAGATGTGCTGCAGTCTGACACAAACACAGCCAACGCCAAGCAATACGTAAAAATGACCCTCCACACGGCTTCCCCCCTCATATTTACAAGTTTAACTTCAGGAAAAACACAGCTGAAACAAACCAACTACCTACTGTAGCCGCATACCGATGACTGGAACCCAAAGTTGAAAACTTTCAAAAGATGGCTGGTTTCAATCAGCTCAGCTGTTAATGCAACCCTCAATAAATCAAAATAATCCAACTCGATTACTCCAATACAGATCTCAGGCTACAGGTTACTAGAAAAGACGTTCAGTGAACTTCAAAGTAGATTAAGCCTAGACCACGGTTGGTTTTAAGTGCAGCAAGTTAGGAGCGACATAAAGGCGCTCTGTCATGTGGAGAGCATTTCCCAGATATGCACTTCATTTATTTGTAGCAGCGCCGAATGAACCTTCAAAAACGCTCAATCGGGGCATCTTACTTCTGTAAACTGATGCCACTCGGTCCCTTTGAACATGTAAACTTCCATCCAGCGGAATTCTCTCCGTTTACTCTCCACACTCAGTGCGAGGTTGTCCAGAAATTCAGCAAACGTGTTCCTGGCTCAGATGGAGAAACAGCAGCGCCCGATCACTTGAGAAAAATGAATAGAAATTACCCAGGGAAAGTCTTTATCCCTGGAAGTTATCGCAGACATGCCAACAAATAAACTCAGTCTCCGGCTCCGCTGTGAAGAGGACCAGCCCCTGGAGCACTGGGTTGCCAAATTGAACAACATTAACCCTCCTCAAGCGAAGTCGACCCTGAATTGCAATATGTACTTCTACACCAGGCTAAACATGTAGACTATATCGATTATCATGTTGGTAGGAATGCTAATGACAGGTACGAACTGTCAAATAAAACTGACAAGAAGTGCAAAAGGCAGTGATTCTCTAGACTTAACACTAGTTGAAAGATAGCAGGCTGATTGCACCAAGTTTTCTGACCTGTGGCAACCCACATAACTCCGTAAGCAGCTCTATCTCACAGTCATGTCGGGAATGGAGTCACATTTCATAAAAAAATAAATAAAGGCTAACTTATATACTGATTTTTTTTCCCCCGAAGTCATTTTGACATGGAACTACAACATACAATATAGTTTAAAATAAAAACAGTCACAAATCAGTTTATGCTGAATGTAAATGTATTTTAAATTATAACAAAAAAATTTAATCAAATCAAATAGTCACACAACAAGTGTGGGTGATTGTGAAAATCAAATTATTGTGTAGAAATAAATGTACTCAAAAGAAAACATTTCAGTTATTCTGTTATTCTTTTTTCTTGTGAATGCCATGATGAGCTAAACTGGACAGGAGTCAGCAGTAGCAGTGCTCTGTGCTTCCTATCTCATTACTAGGTAATGATAAAAACAACACCAACAATAACTATAATAACAACTATAATAATAATAGTCATCATCATCATCTACCACTGAGGCTGCACCAATTAAAGCTCTCTTAAGATCCTACCACTTTACAGACACAAGATCAAGTACAGGATCAAGTATCAAGTACAGGGGGATGTTTAGTATACTCAAGTGTCCACCTCCAAACAAATGTTTATTTATTTATTTATTTATTTATTGATATTTGGACGAAGGCAACAACAGTTCCTGAGGACTGAGAGGGGGAAAAAAAAGTCAGAATCTTGCCACAGAAGAAAATTATTAAAAATTGTCATTATTTTTTTTATTTATTTTTTAAAGTGAAAGGGAAAACGTAGGTTTTTTAATCAGTTGTTTTTATCCATTCTGTTAAATGGTGCCTTATTGGTCAAAAGAGCTAAATGTTACCTTAGTTCTTGATTTCGATTTGTTAGATATCACTACATAACATAATTGATGGGTATCCCAGTAGTGACAAATTTCTTGTTCATTAAAAAAAAACTTTATATAGCAGTTCCCTTTGTACCCCACACTGTTTGTCTGTCCAAGAATACATTTATCCTCAGTTTATTTGTCTGCATCCTGAATTCAATCTGTTCAACAGCATCATTCAGTCATCAAATACTAAGTTTTTCTGTGGTTGGTGGGATTGTTTGTATTCATAAACTAACTACTGTGTATTCTTCACAATGCACTCTTTACAGGGACTGACATGTACCTTGTCTTCATATTGAGAGACAGGTTTTAAAGTGACTATATAAGTCTCACAACACATATCTTCGCATATCCCAGCTTGTTAGGAAGTTGGGGTCAGAGCGCAGGGTCAGCCCCTGCCTGTCACGTAATGGACGTAATGGAGGTTAGGACGGATGCAAGTGCAGATAAGAGCCTTTACTAAAGAGTGGCAGGCAGACAAATCCAAATCATGAAACAAAAGTGTGGTCAGAAACAGGCAATGGGTCAGGCGATCTGCAAACGGGCATTAAGCAGGCAAGGCAAAAGCACGTAACGAGAAACAAGAAACAAGATCAAAGACTACGGAACAAAACAATGAACATGGTACAAACGCTTGATACAGTGATAACACTCAATACTTCACGACGAACAAAGACACATGAGGGGTTTAAATACCAAACGTAATCAGGGGTGAAACACAAAACAGCTGAGAACAATGGTGACACATACGGGAAACAGCCTATGACAATACAGGGGCAGAGACAGGACAGAAATCACAGATGCGTGTGTCAAATGTAAACAAAGTCAAGGTCACTGAAAACCCAGAATCGAGCTTCGGGTTTCCGAGCATACTGTGTGCTACAGCACTTACCATGAGGGGAAATCGTGTCACTGCCCCTGGAGCAGAGAGGGTTAAGGGCCTTGCTCAAGAGCCCAAGAGTGGCAGCTTCACAGTGCTGTGGCTGTAACCCCTGACCTTCTGATCAGTAGCCAAGAGTCTTAACCGTTGTGCCACCACTGCCCTTAATTTTTTTTTTAAAGATTTATATTGTATCACATTATATCTATCTAACAGTTTAATTGTACTGTATCTTTAAGAATGATACATACTCATTAAAAATGAGGCAACCAGAACCATCTTGTTTAGACACTAGCGTTATTTATTTATTATATACTTACTTTTTTGAAAGTCTGAAGAGATTGTGGTACCCAAAGAAGGTGCATGTGTATACATATTATTTCAAGGTCTGAAGTACATTGCACAGTAAATGAGAAATTGGTCTTTGTCTCAGCAAATTGCAATGAGACATAATGTAAAATGTAAAATACTTCTCTGTCCCCAGCTGAACTTTGACAGCCTGTATGGTGAACAGGTGGGTTTCATCTTTCTAAAATCTGGCCCTCATGAAAGGTTCCTAAAAGTGAGGAACATACACGTAGCCAAATGCAAGCAAACAATCAAAAGAACACCCACCAGAGCATTTCCCAATGTTTGTTTTTCTTCACATATCTGTGCTTTTCACTCACCTGGTGTTTTGAATTTAATCCTTTTCATGCGTGCTCCAATGTGTGCAGCACATGTTGTGCATCGAAAAGGGTCCACAATCCACAGCATACTATCAAGTCACATCCTCTCATATGTGGCCCATCACACTATATATCAATCTTTAGCGGAAACCCTTTGTGTGGATAACTGCAAAAGAGCTTTGCACCATATGACCAATATCATGTGATGTTTTGGAAGTGTCTCTTGAGCTCTAAAAATATCATCACAAATTTTCTACATAATACTCTTCTGATGACACATTTAATGTACAGGGCTTTAACTGAACAGAAGGTCTGAAAACAATTTTCTCTCCATGTTTTAAATGCAAATGAATGCAAGTAAATACAACACTATGGTACTGTCCAGTTTATATTTACACTGAGCCCATAATTATTACATCTAGTCCTTTTATTCAGTAGATTCTGAATGACTACAGTAACTACAGTAACTACATTAACTCTGTATTGGAATTCTTATATGTAATGGCTAGAGCACTGTATTACAGTTTCATAACTATCTGGCAGTTAGACGTAACATCTGGTAAGAATGATCTTTTAGTGATCACAGATTGTGCGGTCATGCTAGACAAAAGTAGACAGTAATCTTTTACCATCTGTCTATACTGGCATGCAGGGTGTTGACTTCCTTATTACCTCTTATATAAACAATGTGCTTATTTTATGCTACATGAAGCAAAAGCATTATACCAATGTGGACAGAACTGTGGGTCATATGTGAACCAAATACAATCCACAGCCACATATAGAAAAACTGAAACATCTCATAATAGCCTCTTAGTTATAAGATTATTTAGTCATAGTAAGCAAGAAACCTTTCATACTAATGACACAATCCATATGTTTGGGAAATTGTAATTTAGAGAACAAACTGCAATAAGTATCAAGGTCCTGAAAAAAATCTGCAGGCCTTCATCACCTGATAGAATCATTTCTTTTCCCATTGTGGAGAAAAAAAAATCACAGATATACTGCATGTGTTTATACAACTGTAATGCAGCCAGCTGAAAAGGTTCATACAACCACCAAGTGTTTGCCAGAGAGTTATTTTTGCCCCTTGATTTAGCATGTATTTTTTCCCACTGGCACAGACAACACCCAGGGACGAAACAGAGCTCTTTCAAACCAATACACAGCTGCTCTTGTTTCCTGATATGGTTGTGCTAATAAATTTACATACCCCTTGCAGAATCTGCAAAATGTTAATGATTAAAAAAAGAGGGATCATTAAAATTGCATGTTGTTTTTATTTAGTGCTGCATTTCACATAACCAATGTTTACATATAGTCCATGAGACCAAAGGGGGGTAGGGGGTTGTATTATTTTGTCTTGGAAAAATGTAAATATCTTATGTAGCTTCTGAAGGGCAGTACTGAATGAAACAAAACAATAATTTGTATTAATAAAACTGTATTAGAGCATATTCTGGTGAACATATTCTGGAGACAAATACATTCTCAAAATGAAAATAAGTTAAGAGTTTAGATGAACAATCTAAATGCCAACCAAAATCTGACCCATATTTAAAATATATCCACCACTGTTTATGTGTTCAAAGTTTTAAAAATGACTTTTAAACAGTATTTCTCAGATAGGGAGCCTTTTTACTGGTGCTGTTTTTCATCCTGCACATATTTTTGTATTTTAAATTTATTTATCACTTAATAGTTGGGCTTGATATGCCAAATTAATAATTATGCAAAATCCAGCCCAAAAGGAAAACCCCAGATCCTCTAGTATAATAACAGTTAGCAGCTTGATTCTGGAGGATGTTGCAGACAGAAATTGCAACTAATAATTTGATTGTATAATGCTGAGCCAAGAGAAAATGCTCCTAACACTCTATTCTGTACAGTAAGGACATTTAAGTAGCACCAAAACTGACTCCTTGGGTTTTAATAAATGACCCAGTTCACAAGACAGTGCCATTTACCTAATAAAAACAGTGATGGTTTATAGAACACAGACTGACCTCTTTGATATTATATTTGATCTTTCATTAACCTTTATTTAACCAAAATTCTATTGTCCCTGTTTATTCACAGAAAGGAAAATTGGAGCTTGTGCTATGCATAAAGTGCATAGTATGAGCAAGCATGTACAGATATAAAATTTTTAAAGGATTTTTAATCTTTTTAAAAATACTTTTTAAATACATTATTCTCCTAGGTTTAAAGGATATATTTGTAAAACTTCAAAGACATTCTGATATGTAACTGATTTTTGGCATCAGTCTTTCCTAAGTAAGCAAAGCAAAAGCAGCATATTAGATTAGATGACTGTGTAGTCCAAACAGAAGGTTAAAACATGTGGACCCCATAAACAACAAAGGTAGTAGATTCATTAATCACAGTGACCCAACATTACTACACAAAAGCTGAAGGTGAGGATCTGTCACATCTGTCACTGTATAACCAATTGTGAACATTTGGGAGACTCAGAATGCCATCTAGGGGCATGGTGGCTTTGTGGTTAGCACATTTGCCTCGCACCTGCAGGGTTGGGGTTTGATTCCTGTCTTTGCCCTGTGTGTGGAGTTTGCATGTTCTCCCGATGCTTTGGAGGTTTCCTCTGGGTACTCCAGTTTCCTCCCCAGTCCAAAGACATGTGCTGTATTTCCAAATTGTCTGTAGTGTGTGAGTGATTGTGCCCTGCGATGCGCAACCCATCCAGGGTGTCCCCTGCCTTGTTCCCTGAGTCCCCTGAGATAGGCTCCATTCTCCCCGTGACTCTGTGTAGGATAAGCAGTACAGAAGATGGATGGATGAACATTTTTATCTATGGGATGTATTCACAGTTGGTGACTTAAGTTCAAAAGAATGATGCAGAGAAAGCTCTCCAAATTCCATGAATGCAAGATGTTTCTTGAGTTAAGGTGTCTAAGATTTTTTTAACGTGTCTAGTCCATCACATTTAAAGACAATCACTTGCTATTTGGACAATCCTGGGTACGTACTTGGAAAATACTAAAATATCATTACTGGCAATTGTTTTGGTCTTGTTTCACAAATTTCATAACTTTTTCCACACAAAAAAAGATCAATTACAGGCAGAAGGAGATAATGAACAATGGCAGATACTGACTATTATGTATATAGTATAAATATGCATGTTTTGAATGTTATATGTTAACATTTAGGCAATGTCAACCTTAACTTTAGGTGTTTATTTTATAAATAATAAAAACACATGGAAAGAAAGAAAATCCAGTTCTTTACAGATATATTTCTGTCTCTGTCAGGGTCCGGTTTCTTGTTTTGCCATACTTGATTTAAAAGAATTTGGCATGAGTAGCTTGTACAATTGTGAATTCTTTCAGCAATGCTTCAAAAAGTGAAGTAAAAAAAAATATCACTTTCCTGAAGGCTCTTTCCATCTGCCTTCTTTGTTTATGAAGCAAAACTCTAACCAATACTATAATAAATATGGCAATACTGGATTATTTTCTAGTAGCATTAAATAAATGTATTTTTGCTTATTTTAATACCTAATTGTAGCTCAGAAACATTCCTAACTATATTCAATAGTTTCAGCAGTGTCAATGATTATTTTCTCTCTTAAGTAATCTCTCCTGCAAATGCATTTTAGGAGAGTGGTGGATGCTGCCATTTTATATCTCAATTTTAACGCATACAGTCTGAGCGTACAGTGTTTGAACAAGGAATTCCACATTTGGGCATTAAAACAACATCCCCTTTGAAGCTCCAGAGAGTACTAACCAGTATCGCCTACGCCTTAAACCCCACATACCCACCTCTCTCACACTTTCCACATCCTGTCTGACGCACACATAAAATCCTACCTCAGCATGTTACAAAAATAGTTGTCTTTGGTTATAATTTGGGATGGTTGCTGTTTAGTTTTAGACTTGTATACCATCTTTGTCATTTATAGGCCCCCTTTCACTGATGTAATGTTTGTAATTACATGGAGTACTCAACACAATGACATATTAGCCATGAAACCAGAATGTCTTCAAGCTTTAATGTCCAGTGGGGCTATTTTCTGCTGGGATGGTTTGGAATGTAATCTATTTAATTCAAACATGTTGTTTATTGAACTACTTATAAATATAATTAAACCATTGATAAAGATGAAACATAAAGAGGGGTTTGCTCAATTAATATGTAACCTTGACTGAAATAGTAGTGTGATGACTTTATCATTACAAACATATTTGTGAAAACTAGTGGCTCTGTTATGCTTATAACCTTAGAGTGAAGGGTCAATGCAAATCAACACTAAGTTATTAATAAAAACACCATCTGAGGGAATATCTTTCAGAAGAATTGTGTTCTTCCAGAACAGTTCTAGAGATATGTAGACTGTATCCAATGTACACTGAAGCTGTTCTTGTAGTTTGTTGTGGTCCAAAATCCTACTAAGTTTATTATTTATTTTTTGTTTTTCCTTCAATTTGTCATCAGTCTGTATCTCTTCTACATCAAAACAGAACATCAATACATCAATACATCAATACATCAATCCATTCATCCATTCTTCCACTCATCCATTCATCCACTCATCCACTCATCCATTCATCCACTCATCCACTCATCCATCCATTCATTCATTCTTTCATCTGTGCGGCAGCAATTCTATCTGCTACGCCACTGTGCCACCCTCGAAATGGTAGACTGCTGACACGTCTAGTAGCTCTGTCTAAATTTAGATTTCTCTTGGGAATTAAACACACAGACAAGGGTGGTAGCATTAATTGTTTGAAGAGCTGTAATAAGAAATATCAGCAGTGGTTTCGCCTAATGGAGTACACAGACAGACAGATGCTAACATGTTAAACAATCGCTCAAGACAATGTTGATTTTGAGGCTAACAAAAAGTACTTAATATAGTAGCAGTAAAAGCATGTGGTAATTTTCTTTGCATGTGAGAAGAAACACTGAATACCTCTGAAGCTATAAAAACTTTGATGAGTTTGTGACTAAAGCACATTTCCTACTGTTGGGAAACTGCTGATGTCATTAGATTTGAGTTCTTTTGTTGACAAGTAATAAGACGAACCACATTCAAAATTAAATGTTTCTGCAGAGGTATTTCATAAAAAAAAAGATTCTTTACGTGTTTCTGGCTTATTATTTTTAGTGTCCTAACATTGCTCTGTTTTGCACATTGAGTGGTAAAAGATTGACATTTAGAAAGAGACTGCACTTCCAAGTTCCTAGAGTTCAACAAAGCAGTGCTGTCCTAAGACAATTTTTTTTGTTTGAGTGCTTCATTAATCACTCCAAGCTAAATGCTCAATTAAACCTATTTAAAAGCAACAATTCTCTGAAACACTGTTCCTGGTTAAACTCTTTCCTAAATATCCTCAAAATTATATGCAGCACTGCCAAGTCTGTTCTTGGAGTCCTTCCATTCCATTCCACTGAAATGTCACACACTGCTATTTCCCACGTTCATGTGTGTGCAGTATCTGTGGATGGTGTTTTTGTGCCTCTTTGCAGTAGCAGAATTGCACAATTACTATTATTCTGGCCTTCAGCCATGCAAAGCCATTATTCACTTGCTGGCTTTGGCAATCATAATGGTAGAAGGTGCTGTAATTTCCTTTAGAGGGTGTGATTAAGGTTTGCACTTCAAAAATTCAGACTTTTTACTAATTCAGAGACCCAAGTTCTCCTCAATCTGATTATAGATACAATGTTTTATATTCGTTATAAGCAGAGTGAATCATGTAATCATTCACATGCACCATTTTCTGCACATGAACAAACACACAGTGTTTTTCAAATAATAACAAACTGAACATTTGACTGTATACAGCCACAGTAAATAAAGCTGATGCTATATATGTAGAATCAACAAGCAGACATGTGAGAACTCTGTTTTTGTTATTATAAGTTTACACAGGCGTGCCCCCCCCCCCCCCAAAAAAAAAAAACTCTCAGTATTTTTCCAGAGCCACTCCTTTTTCTAGGTGGTTAGATGCATATGGTCACTTTTTGGACAGAAAGCATCATCATGTATGTACTGTAATGTATCGAATTCCTTCATTTTGTGTGTAATAACTCTGCATTTAAAAACAGGTTAATGTAGGAGACATCTGTAGAGGAAGGATAGCATTGACAAAGAGTCAATTTGATCACCTAACTCATTGTAAAAAAATATTTTCCATTACCCAACCACTTAAAGCCAGAAATAAATTTACACAGATTTTCCTTACCCTGAATGTAGTCAATCAGCCAACATATGCTTGGTGTCAGAAATGTGCTTATTTAATTTTGCTGCAGAGCTGCAAGGCTAATGGAGAAAACAAGTAATGGATGTCTAAATCTTCAAACAGTTGCATCAAAACATATAATTTGTAATACCATCTGTGCATATACACTTTAAAAAAAAATAGCACTACATACTTAAAAATTAAATCATACATATCAACCATACCAAACTATATCACTATCTGACTCACACTCCACATTCATGCCCCACATCCAACCATATCTTATGCTTGTACACTGTGATAGATCCATCCATCCATCCATCTTCTACCGCTTACTCCTTCTCAGGGTCACGGGGAACCTGGAGCCTACCCCAGGGAGCAACAGGCACAAGGCGGGGTACACCCTGGACAGGGTCACTGTGATACAGAACAAAATATTGGGAAAGGCAAGTGAGTACGGCCTCAAGATGTTCCTACAGGTTCTAATTATGCAAAAAAAACAAACCACTAAAAACTTATGTTTGATACAAGCGGATCAAACACAGTAGAGTTCCCTTTGTTCACCTACTGGCCACATTATTTGGCATACCTTGTATGCATACTATTAGAGACTCCAACTCATTCTTTTCCATGCATAGTTTGTGTTAATCATTCTCTAACCCTATCCCTAACCCTAACCCTGGTGCTTCAACAGGACTGCTGTTGGATGGATATTTTTGATTAGCGACTGATACATTCATATCAATGCCACACACACACACACACACTCACTCACACACACACTCACTCACACACATTACCACATCAGTGTTACTGCAGTGCTGAGAATGGTACACCACCTGAATCATATCTAGCCAGTGATAGTCCTGTAGTGGTGCCTTCCCACTGATATAAAGAGTAGAAGTGGGCTGATAAATTGTTCATGCCAACAGATGGGCTACAGTCAGTGATTGTACACCTACAGAATACACATATGCGTGGTGGTCTGGGAAAACCCATTGGATGTTGCTGTAGTTGAATTCTTGCAAACAAACAAAAATGACAAAAAAGGGTTTTGGCCAAGATTGATTTTTTTCTGTCTATCGTCTTTGCAAAAATGATACATATTTTTCACCAAAATAATATATTTCACTGTTTTCTCCTGCTCCAGATGCTAGCAAGTGCTATTGTTGTGTTTTTTTTTCTCCTTGTTAGTATACACACTATTGTTTACTTAAGTAGATTTGGTAAGTTATTGCTACTCTGTTTTATTAGTTAAGTTCACTGACACTCCTAGGAAACTATTTATAATTTAAATGTTATTTTGGAAGCAGTAGGGAGGTGGGTGCCTTTTTTGTTACTGCCCATGTTTTCTCCTGTGTTTGGTTAGAGAGGGAGGAAAGTAAGAATTTTGTTCATTTTTTTATTTATTTTTTGAAAGTTTAGAAAGTACTCTCCTCAAAGTCAGAACTTTTGTCTGTTATTTTGGCCTTGTCCCCTCCTGAAGTATTTTTTAAGCTTCCCTTTTTGTATTTTAATGTACCAAATATTACTCCTAAGTGTTACATAAATCTGTGTGGGGTTTTTTTTTTGTGGAGTGCTGGGACATGAGTTGTAGGCTGATTGGCTTCTCTAAATGGTGTGTGTGTGCAATTGTGCCCTGCAAATGGGTTGGCTGGATGGCCAGGGTATCCCCTGCCTTGAGCCCTGAGTTCCCTAGGATAGGCTCCAGGCTCCCCGCGACCCTGGGTAATGTAGGATAAGTAGTAAATAAAATGGATGTATGTAGTTATAATAATAATAATCCATCCATCCATCCATCTTCTACCGCTTACTCCTTCTCAGGGTCACGGGGAACCTGGAGCCTATCCCAGGGAGCATCGGGCACGAGGCGGGGTACACCCTGGACAGGGTGCCAATCCATTGCAGGGCACAATCACATACACAGTGTGGTGTGAGGCAAACGTGCTAACCACTAAGCCACCGTGCGCCCAATAATAATAACAATAATAATAATAATAATAATAATAATAAACATTATGCTGTTACTGGAAACCATAGCTCACTCGAGGTGCTTGACCTTCCCAATATCTACTGAGGCATAAGTAAATAAAGACTACACCTCCCACTATATCACTCCATTAAAGAAGTACACATCTATTGGCCATGCTAGGTTGAGTGGGTTCCCTGTGTAAGCTATTAGATCCTAATTCCCATTATCAAGTCAAGCAATTGCAATTTAAGAATAAACATGGCAATAAAGTGTACAAATCCAATTAAATGAAATTATCATTTTTCCCCTTTCAGTGATTCTATACCACAATTTGTAAGTTGCTTTTTGTAATTCCTATGAAGACATTAGTTAACATTTAAAATGAAACTTTAACAGTAGATACTATCAGATCAGATTTACTGAGAGTATCTGCTATCCCAGAGATTTGCTCAGAGATTTGCTGTTGAAGGTACTTATGAACATATGTCCTTATCATGCACCGTTAAAACATTCCATTTCTAAAATGACCAGGTGACCTAGCTAAGATTACTGTTGAATAATAGTTTATATCTTTATTGAAGAAAAGTTCCACAGGTAGCAAAAAGCTAAAAATACATGAAATCATTCACTGAAACTGTCCTTAAAGCTTGCCAATGACTAGAGAACTGTACTGAGCTGGCAAATAGTCTCCCAGTGACTCATTCTGTTGGAAAACTGTGGTTATGATGCATGGAAAATATCTGTAAAACAGGCGTGTGTTCTCTTAGTGCTGAACATTCAGGCTACAGTTGGTGGTGCAGCCTGGGAGAAGATAATCTCTAAAATGGAAAGACATTTTCATGTAGTATGAAACCTTAACATTCTGAACTACTTCACTACAACTTTTGGCTCTATAACACATTGTTTCCATCTGCTGGTTGTCCCTAGTTTTGACCTCTTCCAAGACTCTAACTTTCTTTAATTTAGACTACTTTCTTGCATAATGAAACCCAGATTAAACCTTCATTTGCACATATGCATTTTATTGTGCTGCTTGATAAATCATTTTGCAACAATTAATATTTGGCTGCAAAGATGCTATTGATTTCAACGTTTCTTTAAAGCATATATTAGAGGTCCTTATCACTCTTGTACAAATAGGTCAGTGTAAAAGTACCATAAACCATTAAAAATCAAGAATGATGCTTTTTTTATGATGATACTATTTTTTAATATATACTATTTTTTAAGGTATATAATTATGAGATATTATCGGTGACAGGGTCATAGCAGCCAACTGAAAAGTGAGTGTAGCAGAAATCTACAATGCAGCCAACTCTAGATAACTACACTACACTCCTTTTAAATGTGGTGTAATTTTTCAACTAAAAATCTTCATCTAGGCTTTTATATATATACATATACATTTCTTCCTCAGAGCATGATACACTTATCAGTACCACATCTAAACAGTATGGTGTTAGCATGTACTTGCTGTAAGAACGGTTCACCACACAAATGATATCAAAATAATATTTTTTAAAAAAGTATTATTATTATTATTATTATTATTATTATTATTATTATTATATGGTGGTCCCTTTCCTTTGCTGAATGGGGAAGAAGAGAGCTGTTACTTCAGTGTATATAATATTCATAAGAAGCCATAATGCACTCATTCTCACAATAGGACGTACAGTCCAATCTGAAAGTATTGAAACAGCAAGGCCAATTGTTTTGTTTTTGGTATACTCTAAAGATATTTGGGTTTGTCTATATATTTTACTATACAAATCGCAGGGTATAGTAAAAACAAAAGAATTGGCCTTGCAGTTCCAGTACGTTCAGAGGGGACTTTATACAGTAGTCCTTTTAAAATAGTACTGTGTGTGAGTGCAGCCACCTCGTGGAAGGTGTGAGTAATACAGCTAGGTTTACACTGAAAGCAAGGTAATGGGAAAATGTAGGGTATGAGTTTTCATATTTCTCTGGTGGTTACTAGCACTATAAATCATCAGCTAAGAAATTATTTTCATAAGAAAATAAAACAGGCTGCTTTCTTCTAGTAGAAAACCTTCTTGATCAAAGTCAGAATTGATTAGATTGAAAAGCTCAATTACGACACTCGACCATCCTTTTAACCAAACCTCAGGTGTGAAATATTAGGCATGTGTCACTCTCGTGTCTGCGTCTGTCTATGGAATAGATGGAATAGATTACAGCTCTCATGATAACTCACATGACCTCCAGTCAAGCACATGCCCCCATTCACACTGGCCTGATTACTAATGATACACATCTGTTTGTAATCACACAACTCCCTTTAAATAACGAGTGTTACGGCGGAATCTTACTCCAGCATTGTGTCTGTGGTTAGAGCAAGTATTTCTTATCTGCCTAGTTTAAGTTAAGTTTTGATGTCAGTCAGTCAGTCGCAGGTGATTGATTGATGTATTATCCTGGCTCTGGTTGGTATGCCTTCAGAAACGTCTGTTTAACATAGAAAATGCTGGGTTATTTTTTTCTAACCAAACGCTGCCTTTTGGGTCATTTAATTGGGTTACTTTTTCAGTTTTGGGTAGTTTTGAGTAACCCAACCGCTGGGTTAGTGGCTGTCATTTTCACTGACCGGTGAATCAGTGCTCTCCTCCTCCACCCCGACGCCACAGCCCAGCGCCTTGGGTCAAATCAACTCCGCACTGTCTGTTTGAATTCGCCTAAGGTGGAGGCAGCGGTTTTTACACGGATTAACTGTTAGCTTTATTTGGGGAAAAACAAGGTTCTTATCAATATATTTATCCATGAAACCATTTCTGTACACTAGGAAAAAGCAAAAAGGTGCGAGAACAGTCCAGTTTACATGCCACTAAATGCATTGCTATCTTCGTCAGCTTTGGCTTACTTGTTTGTAATGCCCACTGGATCATAAGTTGGTTACTCAGGTTTTTTGTTTGTTTTTTGACGTTTTAAACGTCTCCTTTGGTCAAAATCGGACGTTTTCGCCTTAAATATGACGTATCTAAGCAATTTACTTAAGTCTATATATAAAAACACCACTTTAGCAGCTCTAGCTGTATATTAATAAAGGAGATGCCATCTTGACATTTGTTTATAATGTGGTATATTTGACATTTCAAAGGGTAAACATTACCCTGAAAATATTAACCCATTTATGAAACAAAATTAACCCAGTGTTTTTGTAAACATTAAACTATCATTTGGCTTGAAGTCGCATTTGCTGGGTTAAAATTAACAACCCAACTTGATAGGTTAGTTTAGCCCAAAATGTGTTCTGTCCTATATTTACCCAGCTATTGGGATAACCCTATTTGGGTTGTTTTTTTTTTTAACCCAGTGGATTTTTTTTTTTTTTTTTTTTTTTTTTGGGTGTTCTAGCTCTGACTAACATTTCTGTAACACTTTACATTAATAAACATAATTTAGTGCAATAATAGTAATGTCTATTAATGTTCCAAAAATTATTGCAATTATAACAAATGTTTTGGATATTAACTAAGCAATTTTTAATTATGTAATTTGGAAATGGGATAATATAATCTAAGCAACAACTGCTTGCTCTTTACAACACTTTATTTTGCAAACTTTGGTAACTAAAGTCTTATTCACTGACGAATGCATTATCAAATGTAGTAATTCTATTTATTCATTTGATTGGCTGACACTAAAAAGAATTCCTTCAGTAGAATTAAAATAACTACTCATTTATTAAGCTTATTAAAGATTTGTGTTAATGAACTAATATTAGTAAATAGTTGTGTAAGGCACTGACTCTTGACTTATTTGTCCATGATCCAACTTAAGATTCTTTTTGCTGAAATCTGTGGACAGGTTCCATGGTCTTCATGATTTTCTGTTCTCTTTAAGTAAGCATTTGCATAATTCTCAACTTCTGACTTATTTTGAATAGAAGCAAACCACAATGAACCATTAATGAATTATCTTTCAATATATTAACCATTGATGTTTATGATGTACATCTTTTCAGTGTCACTTTTACTTTACTATGCCACTTTTATTACTAAACAGCTTTTATTAATGACTGCTGTATTATGAAATGTTATCAAAGGGATCTATGTCTTCATCTGTACAGTGTCAAATAGAAATATGATTAATTAATGCTTGCTCTTATAGTAAAGTGTTACCTGTATTTCTATAATAACTGATGCAGTGCGGAGACTTATAAGTAGCTATTTAAGGTAATTATCTTATTACAGGGGTCCTTGTGCCACTAAGCAAAATTATAATATGACATGTAAGTTTAAGGTGAAACCATGTAGATTCTTTCTTGAACGCTAGATGGCAACATTACACCAGTTTTAGGCAACATCACGCCAGGTTTATTCACAATTAAGGTCATAATTGTACAGTTCTATAACCATTAGTAGACATTATTAGCTAAATGACTGAAAGTGTAACAGTATTCGTATTTGTATAATAGCTTTTTTACAAATATGAAACTGCTGTTGGGCTGGGCACCTAAATAAAAAAATATTACATGATTAAATCATTGTGGCTACATTGCCACTAAATGCAAGATTACAGATGTATTATACATACAATTTGTATAGCTAGCAGTGCGTTTGTGCAGAAGCTGATTCTGTTGGCTCGTGTGTAATGCACTATGGAGGGATGACGGGTGATGGCGATGTTGTGTTGAAGAAAATGTGACACTGTGTTACATCATTCACACCAGCAGGTAATATGGTGTCTGATTTTTGTGTTCCAGGTAACATGTCAGCAAAATGCAGAAAAGGGCTGTTAGCAGGGATGGTCATTGTTCAAATAATGTGTTTTTCTATTGGTTCATTCCTTCAGATGCTTTTTAATGTCAGCACAATGTCTTTAAATGTTCAGCGAACACTTGATTAATTTCTTGTAGGTACTCTTCACTGAGGAGATTACAATCCAACTGCAGGATAAACATGAGTCTATTCCACTCTTCTTCCTGACCCTACAATTATGTAAACAGGCACATTTTCTCTGTATTGTGCTCACATTTTTCCTCCAGCACATCCCACACACCTCCAGCCCAGCGCATTGCTGACCAGCATGCTTAAGAGGCTTGAACTCATCAGGATTCATACTTTTATTGTGGCGTAAACGGGACATGTCAGTTCACATCTCTGGTTATCTTGGTTTTTTTCCCCTCAAACCTGTATTCCTTGGTATGTCCTTCAGAAATGCACATAAGGGTTAAGTAAAGGTAGGCATGGTGTTAGACCGTGTGTCTGTAGAGTGGGAGTGCGTTTTGTCTTCCGTTATCTATGCTCTAACAGCTCTTTCCCAGCATCTTATGGCCAGAGATTTGATGGCCGTTCGGTTTATTTTAAAAGTAGATTCATTTAACATTCATGTCATGCGGCCCATCTTTGGCCTTTGTGCCCATCTAAGAAGCTTCCTACAACAGGACAGACAGGTCCACAACAGGACAGACAGGTCCACAACACCGCCGTACAAAGTTCAAAATTAATTGTCAAAACCACACTTCTTTATTTTGCTACATGCTTGTTTTATTGACTGACCTAAAGCCACCACACAGGTTATCAGTAATTGTACACTGACAAGATGTTTCCAGGCAGCTCAAACAAGGGATTACAGAGGCATTTTAAAAGCTCTCCCAAGATGTCAGAGTTCACTCACAGACCCATAAAGTGACCATAAATCGGAAGACAAATGTACACTTTTTTCCTTTGCCATAGGGATGCCAGGAATGAACCTGGAACAGGGGTGGTGGTTTTAAATCATAATAAAGCTTTATTAAATATATGAACGTAGGCTCCTAGCATCATCCTCTTTATCTCTCAATAAAGGCTCACAGGAAACAAACAACAGTGTCTAATCCAAGCAAAATTTTCAGGACATCAGCCAAGTTGATTTGGAAATGTTAGAACAAATGTGCCAAGCTCATTCTATTTTTGAAGGTACCAATATGACTTTGTTTTCTGCTTAAATCTTTCACATATTTCTATACCTCTGATCATTTGAGCTTACTTCCTGTTATACTATGTGAGGCTGCTGATTAGAACAGATCATATATCTGTTGATAAGACTCTCCACTTGAATGGGGCTCACTCAGATGTCAGATTTCAAGTAATTTACTCCCAGTGAACCTAAGTGATGGCTGTGGGCAGTCAAGCTTTCAGTTGGTTTCCTACCTAGTTTATCCACAGTCCTTTTAACAGGCATAGTTTTTACAGTGGAAGAAGTTGTCCCGTTATCTAACTTTATCAAATTTCAGGAGGGGTGTAATTCCAGACTTGATTTCACATGTTTTAAATTTCTTTCACCTCTTTCAGCCCTATATGGTCTTCTGTGATCCTGCACAAGGGTGTCATAACTCATTGGTGAGGTCGTGGAGCAGGTGATGCTGACAGGCAGCCACTTCCCGACTGGCTCTGTCTGCATGACCTACTCATGTAGAGGGGTTTATGGAGATAAAGCATTAGGAGAAGGAGGGTAGGTCTGCGGTTGGTCCTGCCTAAGTTGGTTCCCATGTCTTGTTTAGGATATAATAGGAGAGACAGTGGGAATGCCACAACTTTTGTTTACTTTATGACAAGATGGATCTGCTTTTTTACTTTCCCCTAGATCACATAATCAGAGAGAGAGAGATTGAGAGAGATTGTGTGTGTGTGTGTGTGTTCATGCGCAGTACTTGAGCTTAATGATAGTGTCACCATTGCTGGGATGGCTTTACTTCCCAGCTTCCCTTAGAAAAAGCTGTTTTGGGATTTTTTTAAATTTATTTTTTTGCACTAAGGCAAAAATGTTCCTCTCAATTAAGTCCTATCCAGCTGTCAGCATGTTAAGTATCCCTTTGGTTGTGTGGCAGGGGCTAGCACATGGTTTTTCTGTACCATTGCTGTAATGTATTCAGGGGGCAGTATATGTATCTTCTAAGTGCCATGTGATTTAAGAAGGTGACTGATTGGTAGCCACAATACTTAACATTGCAGTCTTTCCCTCTCAATACAAAAGTGGCCAGTTGTGTTTTTGATTATCTCTTTTTCATTCTTGAACACAGTAATCACAAGTGATTAATGACAATGCAAATGCAGCACCTTGAGAAAGGTAGTCACTGTATGTTAAGTAAGTAATGGGACAGTGATTATAATTCTTGTTTTAGCTATGTACTACAGCACATTGGACTTAAAATTAAACAATGACTACGATGTACAGAACGTTAGCAACCATTTTGTGGTCATTTATGGCAGTTTTTAGTAATTCACTGTTAAATTACATACAGACTGTTAGTGTTAAACTAAATCTCAAACTAATAATGTATACATCACATCTCTATCACAGTCCTTTAAAGAATTTTCAGTGGGTTTACTCAGATTATGCTGTGTATTTATCACACTCCTGTCCATCTCAAAGAAAAGGTACATGTGGCTTTCTTCCTCACTTGCTCTGTGACTGTCTCTGTGTTTATACGTTAATGGAGATTTTTGTATTCTTTCATTTTATATGGCACAAACAGAAGCAGAATAATGAGAGAGGATGAAGTAAGGACAGAAAGGGGAAAATGTGTTACAGAAGTCTTCTGTCTGTGACCACCAGAGGTTTTACCTGTTAACTCCTCTTCTTGTTCCTGGACTAACCTCTTTCCATCGAATAGCCTTTTACAATGTGTTTCCCAGGAATTTCCTTATTCATTGAAATATTTTTTTTTAAACTGCTAATATATCACCAATTACAAAAGTAGCATTTCCTGTGTCCCTTTGAAATTTTTCTAGCCTCCAAGTGCCAATCACGACTGGAATGCCAGAACATGATTCTTATTTGCTGGGGTCAGCGCACTAGTGCCCTTACATTCTAAAGGCTCATTGTTCCCAAGGGCTGGGAGACTCCATAACCCCAGCCCCTACTCTCTTCCCCAAGAGCTCCCACATCAAGGACCCGCAGTGTTTACACAGCATCCGCTCACTGAGTGACCCGCCACGTAAAGGATTAAACAAGGTAGACCCTCACAGCAAAGGACAGGGTGATTCAATCACTGCCAGGGAGTGTTAGACTGAGAGAGAAAGGAGGGGGGTGAGAGCAAAGGGGACTTGTCTCTGCAAGTTTGGTGCTGACAATGGGTAGTCTAAGATTGCTTTATTCTGAGCTCTTCTTTGTGTTTCATTAATGATCGTCAATAAACAAAAGACTTGAGAAATGCAAATAGGTGTGGATACTCAATCATCGCTATTAGTACTAAGCAATATTCAAGTTTTATTTGAAATAAGCGTAAGTATTTAACACAAAATAATTAAAATTGAGCAAGCTGTTAACACTGGTTGATGATTTGTACAGTGGCATTGGAAATTAACATTTGCTTTACTGAAGTGATTATAGTGTGGGTTGTGGGATGTAAGCTGAGAGGCTAATCATACATTCCTTCAGAGTCAAGCAAAAGGGCAAAATGGAAAATTAACCTTTTTTGTGCCATAGCTGCCTGATTAAGGGAAATGGAACCAGAACACTAGTAACGAAAGGAAGTGTAAACGGCTGAATGGTTGAATGCAGGGTTTTCATTGAGCTTTCTCATAAAATATTAGCTTTACTAGAATAAATAATGATAATTAATAATGAGGCCATCATGAAAAACCTACCTTTAAGTTTATGTTTTCAGAGAATCTGATTTTGGCAATATCCCCACTCCTATAGCAAAGGAGAGCAGAAGGTGCCAGAAAGACTTGACATGAACTGTATCTGTACTGTATATATCTATTCACATCAAGTGCTCCGTTGGAACATAACAGCTTGCATTCAGATAGACTGCATAGTGTAATTGTCAGTAAAATTGCTTTTCCCCAATGAATAAAAGTCAGTGGCTCAGCGTGAAGGAGGTTCTGTAATAAACATGTTGCATAGACATCCAGACATTTTAATCTAGTTTATTCAACTGCTTTAATACATTATGATAACAGTGAGAAGAAGGAATTATGTGGTCTATGTTGAGTGTGCCGGCTATTTTCTACTGGTGACAGATCTGACCTTTGACTGACAAATGCAAATGCAAAAAACAGATTAGACCAAGGGGGTTAGCTCTGTTTGCTTTCTCTAAAAGTGCCGCCTCTCTGACTATGACAGGCATGCAGAGAATTCCACAGATCATTGTGTGTCCCGATATGGCTCAAAGGTATGCAGTCAAGTTAGCAGAAACCTGGCTTACCTGACTGATCGAAACTACGCCCACACATTAATAACCTCACAGCACCCAGCGTGGGAAACAATGTCACACTTTTTTGAAGATAATTCTACCTCAAAAAAGAAGGACACGGAGATGGATAGCTTTGAATGGAATAGAGAGGGGGAAGGGAAAGGTGTTTGAAAGAGAGAAATATCAAGGTCTCCAGTTTTTTCTGTCTGTATTTCTCTGTGGCTGAAAGCAAAGTCAAAATCCACTGTTAAACTCACTTTTGAGATTACATGTGTGTTTCACTGCAAAAATGTATTTTTTAGAAAAATTATTTAGCATTCTTCACCATTCATTACACTGTGGTTGGTAGACAGATAGATACATAGGTAGACAGATATTGAATTAACCATCTTCTACATTCTCTTGAACACTAATCGACACTGTCCATAACCTGAAGAATGCATGTTTTTTAGAAGTTTACACTTCTCTCCAAATAGAGCCCTTACATTTGCAGCAGTCCAGCTTAACTAGTTAAATGTGCCATTTATAATGTATCTTTTATTCATTTTAATTGTCATTCAACTGTGTGTAGGACATTATATAAATTAAATAACACAGTATCGTGTATGTATATGAGTCAATGGATGTACAAATTTCTCCTGGTCTGAGTGGAATGGTCTGGCTTCCTTTCAGAATCCCAGTAGAAGTGCATTCCTGAGGGCTTTTGTGGTTCTTGTATCCTCCCTCCCTAGCCCTGCAGTGAGCCCTGCCCAGCTGTGGGAACCGGGCTGTGGGGAGGGAGCTGCCTTATGCCCAGATCTTTCATGCATACACACACACACACACACACACACACACACATTTTTCTTTGTAGATTGCATCAAATTCATCATTGACACCTGTACTGGACTTTACAGCAAAATTTCAGCATTCGAACAACATGCTATTCAAGCACTTTCCATAAGTGGAAATAAAATAATTACCTATTGGGGTGTAATAAAATCAGTATTCACAATCAGAATTTCTGTTCAGCACTCAAAGTATAATGCCTGTAAAATGAAGTAATAATGGGAAAGTGATACCATTCTTGTTTTAAACATGTACTATAGCACATTGGGCTTAAAATTAGACAATGACTATAATGGATAGAAATTTTACAATTAATTTTGTACCATGCCAGTGGTGACAACATCAGATGGGAAAACTGAAAGCTTTACAGATACAGATTCATATTTGTATCTGTATCTGTATTCAGTATTGAACCTGAAGTGGGCATGGCTTAAAGCAGATTTTAAAATTTTAAATATGAACCCTACCACTACACCCCCAGAAACACTGGAAAACACTGGAAAAGCAGAAACCCAGAGGTAGAAATGCTAGCATTGTCTGTGAATTCTGGCTCTGACCATCCTTATCACTCCAATGCATAATTGTTCTCAAGTAGAGATGTGCGTGGGACTGTGTTTTTTGTAATCATGCTCTCACAGTTATTATGTTTGTATATACCCGCAATCTTTCCTAATGAATTTAGTTGGTTCTACAGGTGCATCTCAAAAAATTTGAATATCGTGGAAAAGTTCATTTTTTTCCATAATTTAATTTAAAAAGTGCAACTTTCATATATTGTAGATTCATTACACATAAAGTGAAATATTTCAAGCCTTTTTTTTTTATTATTTAATCTTAATGATTACGGCTTTCAGCTTATGGAAATCAAAAATCCAGTATCTCAAAATATTAGAATTTATAATACAGAAACGTTGACTTTCTGAAAAGTATGTTAATAAGTCCTGCTGGAAAAGGAAATCAGCATCTCCATGAAGCTTGATGGAAGCATGAAGTGCTCTAAAATCTCCTGGTAGACGCTGCATTGAGTCTCGACTTGAGAAACCACAGTGGACCAACACCAGCAGATGACATGGCAGCCCAAATCATCACTGACTCTGGAAACTTCACACTGGACTTCAAGCAACTTGGATTCTGTGCCTCTCCACTATTCCTCCAGACTCTGGGACCTTGATTTCCAAATGAAATACAAAATGTACTTTCATTTTCCCCATGATTGTGGTTGTGTGTACTGAACCAGACTGAGAGGTTAAAGGCTCAGGAAACCTTTGCATGTGTTTTGTGTAAATTAGCTGATTAGGTCGACACTTCTGTATTATAAACTCTTTATTCTAATATTTTGAGATACTATATTTTTGATTTCCATGAGCTATAAGCCGTAGTCATCAAGATTAAAACAAAAAAGGCTTGTAATATTTCACTTTATGTGTAATGAATCTCAAATATATGAAAGTTCCACTTTTTCAATTAAATTAGGGGGGAAAAAAAAAAACTTTTCCATGATATTCTAATTTTTTGAGATGCACCTGTATTTTCCAAAATACAAACAAACCACTAGTGACGTCAAAGATAAGGTTTAAAAAGTGTATATTCAACAAACAATACAATTAAACACACTAAGGGTAACTGAGGGTTCTAATGTGAAAAGACAAAGCAATACACTTCATTAAAACCTTTGTCATCTGACAGTTCTAACATAAGTATATATGTAAATCATCTATTACTGCTTTATAAAATATCTCTGCAGTGCTTCTGTATGTGTTATGAAATTTTAGCTATTAATTTAATTCATTATCTGATGCATAGGTTCATCCTCAGCTCTGTTTAATATTATTGTGGATAACATTCTTTTGGATTTCTTGTCAGTTTGTCACCTCCTTACACTATATCTACTTCCACCAGCACAGAGGAAGTAGCATGCCTTACATGCATTATAGCAGCACATAATATGGTGAAGTGTTGAAAGCAGGATGCATTTTTCAGCCAGCCCTCATTAACCCAAGTCATCTTCACCTCAAGCCTGTGTGGATGTCCTCCAGTAGCATCAGCTTGAGGAGCCAAGCTTGTGTGCTCATTAGATGAGCCCACACACATTCCCCTCCCTGGGTCAAGAGCAGCTAGCTTTCAGTTTTCCCATCTGATTGATGTTGTCACCATTGGGATGTCACAGCATCTATGTAAAAGTCCCCACTTGAGAAAAGATGAGCAGGCAGGCTGTAAAGCTTTTCTCTCAAGAAGAAGAGGATGAGAGTAATGCTTTTGGTTATAGCGTTTCAAGGCAAGGACCGAATTCAGTAGGTCACAGGTACTGGCTTTGAATATTTTTGGCTTTTGTCATATACAGTGTCAGTATAATTTGGATGGTTTGCTTCTCAACCCACATGCAGAGAGTTGCATCTTGAGGCATGTTATGGCATCACATCATGATTACACCAGACCAGATAGAGACATTTTTAACAGCTGTTTCCAAGTTTGGGGTTTAAAGTGCTGTTTTAAACTCAACATACCTAATCCTTTTATAAACAGCTATTGATTTCAGACCAACATACCCTGAAGGGCCCAGAAGCAGATTAACCTGGCTAAGGCCCTGTTCAGATCCGGTATTATCATCGGTCTCGGGTCATCAGAAGTGGACAATCATAACAGATGGATGTTCACACCTGGTATTTTCATGTGTCTTGAATGTGTTTCCCAGCAGGTTGGTTTTTGCATGATTTCTGTATTTTAGCAGTGTCTGGCAATGGTAGACATGAACATTGGTTGCTCAGATGTCCATGTGATGTGAAAAGTCGAGCTAAGAAACAAAAATAGCATCATTTTGGATCCGGGGAGGCCACTGCGCACTACTGCGGTGCTGCTATCTTGGATCAAATCTGGGCATAGTAAAGGATTCCTCTATAAGCAAGGAAGAGATTGGAGGAAAAGAAGGTGTTTACATTGTTGAAAACCATTTAATTCCTTGTCTCTCAAGCCATGTATACCTTTGTGGCTACCTGTATATTGTATTGGGTATAGTAGCTCCTGTGTCAAATATATATATATATATATATATATATATATATATATATATATATATATATATATATATATATATATGAATCACTGATTATTTAATAATCAAAGTAAGTGGTAAGTGTACTGAAGAGATGATAATGAGGCCATGAGTGATTCTACCTCAGGTGATGATACAGAGGTAGATGTAAATGATGTGGAAATTTGGCAGTAATGTTAAAATTTCCATAAGTAGACAAGTTTATAAATGGAGAGGTAGATTTAGTATCTTTCAGTATAATTGGAAATAAATCTTTCTATCCAATTTTGTCCTTTTTCTGTTTTGGGGGAAACCAAATGTTAAAATGCTGTAACTTTACTTCTAGTTGAGATATATAGAAAATAGAATCCAATTTCAATTCAGAAAAGCCTGCTTTTCAGAATTATATGGTAGAAAATTTGACCACTTGTAGGGTTTTCATAAGCTGCCAAACTTATATTGTCATAAATAAAGAATAGCCATAATGTGTCTGTATGTATGTTTTCAAATCTATACAAAACGCCGAAATTGCAATAAAAAAGCAACCTCTTATGTGTGGCTGGACAGTTCAAAAGAAATTTGATTCTGTGTGAAAATCACAAACCTGACAACACTGGGGACTAAGCAGTTTTTTGTCCTAGACCACCTCTGCAAGAAGTCTGAGTGATTGGATCATGAGATGTATTTGATCTGGTTCTAACTTGGAGTGTGCTGTGAGGTGATCCGATCACCTGAGATGGATGTTAATACAAAGTCTGAAAAGGGGCTTTAGGGAGGTTTTAGCCATATATAGTCAGCAAATAAAAAAATAAAAAAAAGACATTTTTATGCAATTGTGTACAGTTCTCTTATATAGAGAAAGTGATATAATGTACAATGGCAATAGTACTGCAATAAAGTGTTAGGGGAATTGCAGTAAGGTACTGATAGAAAAAGACTTGGTGTTTGATGGTTTAGATTGGAGTTTGATGGATTAAAAAATTTTTTGGAACAGGTCAGTCCTGGATAGCTATGATCCTATTTATTCCCTTTACCCTGAATTCTTCAATCAAAGATCATTTACACAACAACAAATTATATTAAATGCAATAATTAATTCTAGATTCATGTTGACATTTTAATCAAATGAGAGTCAATTTCAATAATAGTGTTACATAATTGCTTTCAGTACCTGCAAACGTATTTAATTTTAAAGGGCAAAAAAGCAATGTTACACTAGTGGTAAGTGGTTCAGACTAGACCTGACCAGAAAGGTAGATAACCTGAGTAACATACATAGTTACAGTAAACATGCTTGTGTGGAGGCCGGCTTTGTCAATTAAAGAAATCTTTATAACCATTTCACCTTTAGTGTCTTATGGAGTACTTCAAAGCAAGGCGAAGTGATAAAATAGACCTCTGACTGGTGAAATGGAATGGGAGGGACCCTTATCACTGGTATTCTTTCCTGCATGCCCTTTGATACCATTTGATTACAACCACATGAAAGGCGAGCGACAAAATCATTTCCCGTGCACTGAGTAAACTGGGCCCTGGCCTTTATCAGCTGATCCTTAATGGATCAGCAGGATCCCACAAGCCTGTACCCCTATTGAGCAACAAGCCCAATGTCCCCATAGAAGTCCACTGTCCAGAGCAGAAAGTATAGCCTTTTAAAACCTCATATCATATAAGACCACCAATTTCTCTTCCCTCTCAATGGCATTAGTTAATTCTCATGGCAGGAGTCTGGATAGGTGAAGAATGTGTGATGTATTTAGCATGTATTTTCATAAAAGTTTTTTTTAGATGTTTAAAGATAATTGTCATCCTTTTCTATAGGTTAAAACACTTCTTTATAAGTTTAGGCCAAATAACTTCCTGACATAATAATAACATTATAACATGACATTATAATAACAAAATAATCATAAATGAGTTATTTAAATGTTTAGATGTATCCTTTACTGAAGGAATCACATGAACTGACTATTAAATGTGGAATTTTTTAATGCATGCCAATAAATCAAACCATTTATACAGTTAGAAAAATGTCAGCATCATTTATTGTAACATTCAAATTAATTGAGTATTTACTATTGGCAGTGAAGATTGAGGTTTCATCTTTAATTGCAAGAAGATATCCTGACTTTGTGCTAAAGTCCCGCAGTTGAGCGTATCTCTATAGTATATGGTAATGATCCATTCACCTTTATCTTATCTGTGCACTTCAAATTAGGTCAAAGATCATCAAGCCTGATCCAAGCCTTAGAAGATATGAATATTTTTAAAAACAAAACGAAAAGTGCTTTGGGCCTAATATATTAATACAGAAAGGGATAATTATGTCTTTTAATGTTCTTATAATATATATTTGATTACAATAAACTATTTCCTGATTTGAAATACAAGTCTTTAAACAAGTATATGGATATGGGCCGTGAAATACTGTTGCTCAAATAGGGTTTGAATGACTGTGCTAAAAGTAAATCATAGTAACGCTCTCGCGGCCAATTAGATGATTATACATGCACATTATATAGCTATATTTATTAACTGTCATAGGTGTGTCCAGTACCAGACATCTCTGTGAGTCTGTCTCACACCAGGCTTTTATTCTGCTTTACTCTTACCTGCATTCTCTTTCCAATGTGTTTCTCTAACATATCTCCTTGTGTCTCATCTTAAAAGTCTATTTAGATGATAGCTTTGTCACAGTTTGTCAGCAGGCAGCTCCAGTTGTCCATTCTTTTTCTTTTTCTGCCATTCTTGTGGTCTGCTGTGACCAATGGTTTGCTCCTTTACACATGTTTAAACCTTAGTATGCCGTGTTTAAGTACCCCACCACCACAACTATGTCACCTCGAGATTTATTTTGGCCCTGTAAACATACCCACATTCACTGGTATTTTTTGAAAATATTTTGCTCAGCAAGAGCAAAGTACTATTATTTTGTCATATTGTCAGCAAAAGTGTTGAAATAGATCTAATTCATTATTGACCAGCCTTTTCTGACTGACAGGCTTGAATAAAGGGTGTTTCTTACAGTATAGGTCACATTTGTCAGGCAGTGGTGGTCTTTCCTTCTCAGACTCTTTCGGACTAGCTCTGCTATAGTCCTGTGAACACCAAAGCTTCCTATTATTCAGCAAATATGTGCCACTGATAACTGTGGCTCCAACCACTTGGTGCTGTTTGTTCACTGCTGTTGACTTTGGAAGGTCCCACTGCTGGCCTGTCTGGTACGGAGGCCTCAGGCATGTGAGCGCAGTAGCCTGCTGCGGTGTGTGCATGTGTGAGTGTGTGTGAGTGTGTGTGTGTGTGTGTGTGTGTGTGTGTGTGCGCGCGCCACACTCTAAACACACACAAACTATCATGCACACACAGGTTACCACACTGACCTCCTGGTTAGTGACAAATATACGTCATATGTAATCGTCATTGGTGAAACTACTTAGTCACTCACATGACTTAGTGACCTCAGTGGTCAAAATACTGCTGACATTTTGTTTGTTTTGGCTTCGTAACCACTGACTGTTTATTTGAAGACCTGTGACATGGTAGTAAAGGGGCATATGATATGTAAGGAATAAAACACAACAGGCCATGCAGTTATAGGAAAATAACTAACAACAGCATGGTGTGTTACCACCCTGAAGTGAATGAAATAGCTTGTAATATTACAGAGAAAGCTGAAAGTACAAAGTCCTCTGTCTTGAAGCTTCTCCTTTGGTGGAAAACTTACTGATAGTTACAAAGTACTAACACCCGAGACTCCATGAAAGTTAAATAAATGTCTCCTTACAGCTTCAATGATTCTGCATTTCTCTTTGTTAAATAACAACATATTTTTTAAAACTCCATTTAATATTAACATTAGATTATTGTGGAGTGTCTACTATAGAAACAATAAGGTATTAGAACAGGAGAAATAATATATAACTATGAGTTGCCTTGCAGTCAGAGCAATACTGTTAGAGAAAAATAATTAGCACCTTCTGAACATACCTTCTAATCAGAATCGAGACTTCAATAGCATTGTGGTATAAGATTACATAAAAGTCAAAATTATCAAAATAAATCTCAAATGTAACATAATAAACAGAAATATGTTAGAGCTTGGTAATATACAAATCCATTTTGGTTAGTGTGAGTTGAAGATATTTTTTCTGAGCTAATTTAATTAGCTCCAATTATACTGTTGCAGGTGAAGTATAATACCAAATGAGTGCTAATATACTTTTGGCTCTCTCACACATTTCACCACAAGAAGGAATGTATGGCTAAGGTATAGCTAGACAATCTGGAGAGTTTTGTTATTAATAAAAAAATATATAGTCCTCCTCCATATAACTCATTATGATCTGAATTTCAAGCAACAAAATGCAGCTCAGCCACAAACATTTAGTCTGAAAACACGTTCTTAAGCACTTTTTCAATACTTCCCAGTATTTGAACATAGAGCCAATCAATTATTAAAATATTAAACATTCTTTTTTTGTGTGTAGGCTGGAGTAGTACTTCTTTTTTTAAAAATTCCTGCATGCATGGAGTTTATGCTGCTTCTGTCACTTTGGAATGTGCAGAATATGACTTGCACCAAACTACATTAAACAGCATATGTTTTTATTTTGCCATCAGAGACTAAATGTCCCTTTCAATAGATGAGAAATGAGAAGCAGAACACCCCACATCATTGAAGTAACATTCATTCACAGATTTTGACAACTTCAAAATGGATGACTCATTTGGCATTCAGGTGTAATTATAATTATGCTAGTTTATTTGCTTTAGACATAGACACCTTGTGCCTGCCTGAGACATCTAGGGCTTTACTGTTTTCGAGTTTCATGAGTCAAACTCGACTGTATGTTAGGGCAACACTCTTTGTTGGGGGTTGTATGTGTGCATGTCTTATATATACATATAATCAAAAGGAGACAGATGTATTTTTGTAGTTGTTATGGGACATGTTGCTTTCAGCTTTTATGAAAGTTAGGAAACTTTTGGTGAAATTTTGACATTTTCTACTTGAAAATTCCTTTGATTATAAATACAGGAATTCCTTAGCTGAAATATGTTTCTCTTATGCATGCAAGTAAAGTTACAGCTTTTTAAAGTCTTTTTACTTCCAGAAGTGAAAATGGAGAAAATTACATTTAAATTTTATTCCAACACTATTGAAACCACCACACTGATTGCCAAGAAGCAAATGCAATGTATCAATTCCATGCTCACTGATTTCATTTGCACTTCATTTAATATTTAATAAATGAGATAAATAAATTAGAATAATTAAATAATAATAATGATAATAAAAACTTCCAATCTTTTTACTAGACTTTGTTCATATCCTGTAGATTAACAGGTTATTCATTAGTCATTTCAAGTTTAATAATGATATAGTTTATTTTATATAAAAAGGACAAAAACCATTTATATATTATTAAAAATAATTATATCATAATTCATTGTTATCTTCAAGTTCAGTGCTGCATTGTTTCTGCAACCTATCCCACTAAGTGTCCACCACAGTCAATCACAGAGTTAAATAATTACATAAGAGTCTTTAATCTACTTGTTTAATTTTACTTATTTTACTATTTAACCTAATCTACTTAAGAAAAACAACAGTAGGGTCACCTTAAGTTTATGATAGGAAATGTGTTATCATTTTGTTTATCAGCATCATCCACATCTGCCTCTGTCTCATCATCTGAGGCAAAAGTCACTCATGGCATTTAAAAACGATCCTCGTAGTCGTCTCTTCACTCTACTGATTACTGTCTGCTCTTACATCTGTGCTGTAATAATCACTTATTAATTTAATGAGTTCTGTTCTGTTGGCAAAATGTTTGCATTTTTAATTCTGTCTATCACAGATCAGGTCTATGTGGTGTTTCTCATGTTCTCCTCGTGTATATGTGGGTTTTTTGTTTTTTTTTATCTGGAATCTTCCTCCAGTAAATTGGTGTCTCTAAATCACCCATAGGTGTGACTGGGTGTGAAAATGTGTGCATAGTGCCCTGCAATTGACTGACCTGTCATCCACAGTGAATTCCCACCTCACATGTTCCTAAAATAGGCTCCGGATCCACAGCAACCCTGACCAGGATAAAGTGGTTACTGGGATTTTGTGACTGGTTCAGTCACTTCTGCCTTTTCACTTTCTGTTTCTGCCACTGCCACATTTTGCTAATTTGAGAAATTTTCTGTGATCATGGGATTAACATCGATAACATGACTATTATCCTTGCTGCATCTTATTAATGACCACCAGCCTTAATATATTTGCAAAATATTAGACAGTTACTATTAGATGTTTATTTGCCTAATTCTAATTTGTATGTTATCATATTATTCTAATCTATTTCAATTGCCTCTTTCTCTTATGCTACATCATATTGCAATAGCAAAGGTGGAAAGTGAAATCTCCTCTGCCAGTCCGCATTTTCTTTCCAATGATATTCTGGACTTAAAAAAAAAAAAAGATGGTTGTCTAACTGCAAACAGGGAATAATCTCAATGGGCGAACACAAATTTAAGTTAAATGCTGGTGTAAGCCAAGTCTGAATATGGAGATCTCTCAGATAAATACTGTTGTAACTATTGAACTCAAATTGCTGACTCTGAATGCAGTCTTTAGTAAGCAAGGTCTTAATGCAGACTGCCTGTTTTTACCGTTGTGGTTGTTCAACTAACTCCTTACTGAACATGATCTTTAAAGACAGATAGTCTATGAAAAGGAAGACCTTTCCATATTATTTTAGTTATGAAAAAATGATAGTAGTTTAGTTTTCATACTAACAAAGTATGTTATAGACTTGACCAAAAAATTGTTCAAAATCCAATTTTAGATCATTCTTGATTGTTTGCAAGATTTAGCCACAAGGTTTCACATCCCTCCAGAGAAATTCTTAGCTAAGAAATTCTTCTTATCTATTTTTAAACCTTGAACCTTGAAGCGACACTTCACATTCAACTCGGATGTAGGCATCTTAAAAATTGTATATTTTACATATATTACATTTCCGCATGAGGAATTCTGCAATCAAAAAGTGGACCATGTTTCAGAGAGTGAGAGAGAAGACAATTAGTCATTGATTTCAAAGAGAGTGTATAATAAAATGTTTCCCTCTTAGGTAAACCTACAAACTGGGTCTACAAACTGGGTCTTCAGATCACATAAAATTGTTCTTTGAATACTAGTATATTTTCCATCCAGATTTTAATAACCTGATATGGCAATGTAGATTTATGTAATTTTCATAATATCAGCAACAGTCCAGTTAGTCTCTTGAAGTTTTTTTCCTAAGCAAAAGCTCAGTGTGTGTATGAAAGAACTTTCTCTCTGAATGACTCACAGTTTGCGCATGTGCCAATCACTCAGGAGCTGGCCTTTTGCCCATCTTCTCTCTAAGATGAAGAATGGGAAGAATCCTCGGAGTGAAAACATCAAGGCCAGCAGCCTGGAGGTGTTCGCTTTTCTGCCGCTTGCCACCCCTTTCCTCGCCTTCAGTGCTCCCACCTTCCCTGCCCCCGCATGAGGAAGTCTGCAATCAAAAAGTGGACCATGTTTCAGAGAGCGAGAGAGAAGACAATTAGTCATTGATTTCAAAGAGAGTGTATAATAAAATGTTTCCCTCTTAGGTAAACCTTTTGAATACAAACATGAATTAACCGCCTACGCCAGCACTGTGAATAAGGCAAAAAGAATGTACAGCAGCCCACTCAGCTGCCATTAAAGAGTGACACACCGACACAGAATTTTCTCTTACCACCTTAGATCTCTGCTCTTTCAAGACTTTACAAGCATGGTGTCTGTCCACTATTCAGTGTCTTGTTACAAACAGTCCACTTTAGAGTTCACATGAGTGCTATGATTTCTTATGTGTAGAGGTGGCTACAATGCTGTATGTTGTTACTATGATTTCAAGAAATGTGTAAAAAAAAAAAAAAAAAAAAAAAAATCCCTTTGATAAAGTATAATTCAATCCTCATATTGTATTATATCATGGAAATGGAAAGGCTAATAGTAGCCCACCTTTCAGCCATCACGTATTTTTGGAGTCCTCTTAGGGACAGATGATCACCACTGCCAGTTCTTCTGCCTCTCTTCAGTTTCCTTAGCAACAGCCATGGTTTGTAGGCTTTCACTACATTTGACTGTATGTAAGTGGTGATGAACAAAAAAAATGGGATGTTAGAATAGGTTAAACCTCAAATCCATTTGAATTTTTTTTTTTTAATTTCCTTATGTGTAGGCTCTTATAAGCCATTTGAAAAAAAGTAAAGAAATGTCTCAGATGAAATCTTATTTTTTCTTTTTTTTTTAAATCAGTATTCGATCATAGGATAAAAACAGCTTAGGAAACAGTTATTGTCTTATAAGATAAAACTTTGGGGGGGGGGGATGAACACACTTTACAGAGCTGGAATAATCAGTAGTTTATCAGCTTCAGGAAGGTGAGTTTTGCTGTATTGTGTCTTCATCCATGCGCACATGTTGCATTAGAAATGCTCCTGAGGTCTGAGTATTGGCTTTATTTTAAAATGAGAACATTTATGACAGTATTTATGTTACGCATTTTACTACACGTTGACCTGTGTCTAGTTGTGTGTCTGACAAATAATATCAGTAACAAAGTATAATGGAGTGACAACTCTGAGCCAGATTCGTTCTCATTTCAAGTCTTTAACATGAGTTTTACCATAATAATAATAACAATAATAATAATAAGAAGAAGAAGAAGAAGAAGAAGAAGAAGAAAAACAAGAGCATAATAATAATAATAATAATAATAATAATAATAATAATAACTATTATTGTTGTTGTTGTTATTATTATTATTATTATTGTTATTTTTATAATTAGTATTATTACCACAAATTTTCTTTTTCTTTTTCTTTTTTTACAGCACACTTGTATCTCTATTTTTCCTTTAAACAACTTTAGTCTCAGCTCTTCTGTTGTCAGTGCTACAAATGTTGCCATAGCAAAGCAAAGAGATTTCAGTTTGTCTGCCACCTACAAACAGAGGACTGTAATCATGGTCATCACCTTGTGGCATTACTAAAACAGCCTGACATTACATGAGTCTGACTAAGTGGAAGCAAAAGTATGTTTTTGACATGATTACTAATATATGCAAAATGTCTTCCCTTAGCAAGTGTAGGTAGCTCATCAAAAATCATTTATAAATGTCAGAGCAATTATGCTCTCTATGAGTCACCTCTCAGCCAGGTGTTCTCTGCTCAATTTGTAACCCCCAAACCAGAAATGTACACTATGCCAACAAAGCTTAGGTATTTCACTTGCTAGGATGGAAGGAACTTCCTCTCTCATGGCCTCACTGATCTGATCCTGCTGCATCTCCTCCTGCCAGCACCACATTTTTGGAGAATGAGATGTTGTAAGCGCAATCCCATATAATGAAGCAAGCACTGTCTTTGATGTATAGATGGGCATTTTATCTACTCAGCCTACCCTCAACACCCATGCCCCTGTGCTGGGTTATAAATCAGAGTGTCCCCCACAGCCAGACAAAGCTCCTCATCCCCACTGGAATGCAATAAGACAGTGTGTGGCCAAGCTGCAGATTTCTTTTGACTAGGTGCCTCTTTTCAGAGGGCTCTGTTTATGTCTAAGGTTGTACAGGTGAACATGTGCTGTGGATTTAGTGTTATTAAATGAGAGACTGTATTCAGAGAGCATGTTTTCACAGCAGGCAAATCCACACTTGCTCCCACAGTCAGATCTCTCCTCAATAAGAATGCAGATGTGGACAATGGGATATTGCTAATATAGATACATTTATGGATTATGGATGCTAACAAAAAATATCTATTTTTTGGGGGCCATGACGTTATAATCCTCCAATACAAACCAGGGAGAAGCAAAACCAATGTTACTCACTTTGCACACCATCTCCTCAAATGATGAGTCCAATGGTGAATATCCTTTTTCATCTTTTGGCTTTAAACTAGAACATTTCCAAGGTCCCTCTACTTCACATGTGAGAACAAATCTATATAACATTCTTCGTTGAGTGAAAAATTGTCTTGCACAATATATGTATTTACATATTTCAATCAGAGTTCTTCTTCCTTGTTAATCTTATTTACATTTTACATTTACATTCATGGCTTTTGGCAGACACCCTTTTCCAGAGTGATTTACAGAAGTGCTTTGAAGTCTCTATCAATAAATATATCCTGATACTGGTTTACTAGGTCACAGTCAAAGCGTACCTTCAATCTAAAAAAAAAACTCTGTTGAGGAGGTAATGTAGTAAGAAATGCACACAAACAACACAATTTTTAAAGTGTCTATTTATATGGTCACAGCATACTGACCAAGCCAGGTCACAAAGTAATGTGCGTTAAAATGACCCTTCTCATGCAAGGCCACCCTGATGAAGGTGTCAGCCAAGCACATGGCAGAGAGGAAGCAAGGGGCCACAGTTCAAGCTGACGGGAGAGATGCTAATTTATGATCTACTGCATGCCTCCCCATTGCTCTCCACAGTGAGATCCTGGATCAAGGCCTGTTGGGTTTCTGTAGTTCACAATCCGACTTTCCAACCAGGCCAGTCAAATATCTGTCATTGTAGACCACTCAAACGTCTCTCAGCTTTGCTCTGTGGCTTTTGTAAGCAGCATGTTTATGTTCTGTTGGTGACCACTGGAAATAAAGTGACAATGATTTAAAACTTGATTGAATCTAAATTTCTAGCTCCTCCAGCAGCTCTAAAACGAACAGCTGAATGGGGTAAATCCTGTTGTGAAACCGAGAGGCCCACTGTGATTAGCATGGCTAAGAATGGAGCACATCCAGCAAGAAGCTAAGACAAAAACAAACAAGCTTATATACACAAATCTTTTGCACTCTGCTTCCTGTACCTTTCTCTTCTTTTTTTTTAGGTTGAACTCCACACCTTGCTCAGAGCGCTCTAGTTTAGCCCACTCCACAGCCCCCCCACACACTCCCCCTCACGGCTGTCCCTGAAGAGGATACCCCTGACCCTCCTCACTAGTGCCTTTGCCAAAGCAGCCCACTCTTCTCGCTCCTGCAGAGGATAGAGCCAAGCTCTGCTGAGCAGCTGGTGAAGAGGCAGTGAGATGACGCCTCTCTCCTCCTCGCTCTCATCCTCTCTCTTTCTCTGCCAAGTCCTATCCAAATATCTGCAGTCCAGGCAACAAGATTTTCTTGACTGGCAACTGCAACCAATATTTGAATGCTGAATGCAGACACTAATTAAACACGTTCATCTGCATGTGAGACTGACAAATATGATTGGAATCTATTCAAGTGCACTTTACATCCTGTCACTGCATTATAATATGGTAACACAAAGGGGAACTGTAGATTATAGCAGCCTAGCTTGCTTTGTGACACAGTGAATTGTGAATTATTTTGTGAACTGTTCAAGTCTCCTCCATCTCTGATCTGCTGATCTGTCGTCAGGGTAGATGAAGGGAAGTGCCTTAATGGTCATTTATCACCAAGGGCAAGGTAAACAGAGGAAGTGAGAGGGTAATCGTGCCTCAGTGTAATTTATGTGGGAAGTGATATGTGTGAAATGCTCAGCAGGGCTGAGATGTATACATTCTTCTAGAGAATGCCTTTGTTTATGGTTCTGCTTGACCCTCTTTGAATGAGTGTAGAGCTACCTGATCTGGAGGTGGTCTCTCTGGAAAAGATCTGCCTCTTCTTGTTATAAACCTGCAGCTCAGACACACCAGAGCTGTGTATCTGTGTAAAAAAATATTACAGATATATATGGGAATATAGGACCCCAACATACTATAACTTGGTTCTTACTATTAGGGCTTTTTAATGTTTCAGTATCCTTGATTATGTATGTAAATACTGCAATATATCCTGTACAATACTATACATATTAGGCTCTGTATTCACATTAAGCTCTATCAGAGCTCAACTATAGCAGTTACTTTGTATTTAAACTTTAAATCCTGCAAGTTGTAATGAAACGTAACTGAGCTGCAGTGATTGTGAATTTCCTCTTTTTTATTTGCCACCCTGCCGATACACTGCAACACATAGCAAAAAATATATATAAATATACAGTATATGCATACACATTACACATGAGTACTCATGATTTATCATACAACTACTACTACCAAATAATGTAGAAATGATTTCTCAGAACATTATTAGTAACTTTGAAAGAAATGTGTTAATTTAAAAAAATCCTTAGACTTTTTGATACACACACATAAACCAACCAAGGCCGATTGTAAATGACTGATAGAGGGATTTTGAAATGATTGGATAAATATTCCTGTTTTTCCACTTTGTACATTTGATTAGTTAATACATTTTTTATAAATGTAATTCCAAAAACAGGGTATATTACAGAGGCAACCTTCTAACTAGAGCATATTTCTTTTTTTTTTCCCTCAAATGTTTTTTTCTGAATACAATGCACAGTCATCCATTCCAGAGGTAAATAAAATTCCATTTGGTTTTCCAGATAAGAACTTAAATATAAAATCGGTACAGTATACAGTATGTTAATCCATTTAATGTTAATATGGATTTGTGTGCTAAGATATTAAGTACATTTTCCAGAGCTGCTAATAAAAACTTAAAGCCAGCTGAGGCAATACGAAGAGAAAATATCTTTTGTGATGCTTTTCCAAGATTGTACCACAGCTTCTTTCAGTTGTTTGTTTTGGGGGGTTTCTTCCTTCAGTCTCCTCTTCAGGAGGTGAAATGCTGCCCAATTAAAAAGGTTAAGGTCTGGTGATTGACTTGGCCAGTCTAAACCCTTCCACTTTTTTCCCCTGATGAAGTTGTCATGTTGAAAGTATATTTTGAGTGATCGTCTTGCTGCATGATGAAGTTCCTCCCAATTAATTTGGGTGCATTTCTCTGTAAATTGTCAGACAGAATGTTTCTGTAGACTTCTGAATTCATTCTGTTGCTACCATCATGAGCTACATCATCAATAAAGATTAGTGAGCCTGTTCCAGAAGTAGCCATGCAAGCCCAAGCCATAATGGCTGGGCTCAAACATACGTGGCTGATGAGCTTGTATGTTTTGGATCATGAGCAGATCCTTTATTTCTCCACACTTTTGCCTTTCCATCACTTTAGTAGAGGATAATCTTGATTGCATTTCTTTGTCAATTGCAATCTAGCCTTCCAATACTTATTGCTGATGAGTGGTTTGCATCTTGTGGTATGGCCTCTATATGCATCTTCTGCTCTCAAAGTTTTCTTTGAACTGTGGATTGTGATACCATCACGCCTGCCCTGTGTAGGTTGTTGGGGATGACTGTTGTTTTTGGGTTTTTCTTCACACATCTCACAACGTTTCTGTCATCAACTGCTGTTGTTTTCTTTGGCCGATCTGTTTGTCTGGTTGTTAGTACACCAGTGTTTTTTTTCAGGACATTCCAAATTGTTGTATTGTATTGGCAATGCGCAATGTTTGTGCAATGGCTCGGAACGAATTTTCCTTCTTTTCTCAGCTTCAAAATGGCTTGCTTTTATCCCGTAGGCAGTTTGTATAATAACACATGCAGATAGGTGAAACCCAAGGATCAAACCAAGAGTAGACATTCAGAGTTATTCACTGTTTAAACAATCAAGCTAACAGGGCACACTTGGGCAACAAGAAACACCTGTCAGTCACATGTTCCAATATTTTTTGATCATTTGGCAATTTTGTGGGTTCAAACAAAAAGTAATCAGAGAGATAAATGTGTCATGCTTTTGTAAATTAAACATTAATTAAACTCTACATAGTATTTTAACATACTCTGGCCTGAGTAGATGATTTATGATGACTGAAATCGGGAAAACTAATAACTTTAGTCATGTGTTGGGTAAGTCCTGGGTAACTTCACAATAGTCATATCAAATATGACTTGCAAAACCCATTTACATTTATACTGCATACAAATTCAGTGCCTTTCCTGATCTATTTTCCAAGAACAATGGCATCTTACAAGCTAGCTGATTTTGTGTTGTCTATAGTAGGTTTTTTTTTTTCATCTGTGCTGCACTATCTATCCTGATGCAAACTGAAATGAAAGGGCTAGGCTTGAGCAGAGACAAGCTGTTACACTGATTGGTCCTTGTGACTTGAGCGTTGCCCTTGAGACATTTTTTTTTTAAAGGAATCAAAGGCATCACAAAACGTGAATAAGCTACTGTGTATGCATGGTTCACAAGAAGAAACAGCAGAACTGCAAATTATATAGCACCCAAAACCCACGCAAACACCCACACACACACCCACACACACTCATACACCATCGAGAAAAAAGAAGCTATGATTTAAGGTTTCAGAAATGTATTCTCTGTTGCTAGCTGGGAAGGAAAAATGGGAAAGAGGTTCACCTAATATTTATGCATTAGACCAGCATTCTTACCTCCAACAATCTGTTGTATATAATGTATGAACTCGGGTTACTATTATTGCTATCAGTTTTTGTGTGCTTTTTGTACACTGCGGCCATCTGAAGCAAGGTGTTATATAACAGTGCAGCACAACAGGGGATGGGGAATGCTCATTCAGCCCTTGTACCCCAAACGAGCAGCCCACACTCAGCAAAGGGGTCACCCCACCACCTCCATCTCCATTTGAAAACCCCCACGCTTTGAAAAGAGGGGCTCACCACCCAGCTAGTGGGGGTGGAGGAGGCCTGCAATAGGCAGTCATACAGAAGAGAGAAAACTCAGTGCAGGTAGCGAACAAAAGCTAATGTAGAGCCTACACATTTGAGTCGTGACTTCGGCATGAAACAGCTGTAGGAGTTGTCTGACTGCACTTGTAGCACAGTTGCGTAACAAACTGGGAGGCTGTAATCATGATGGACACAGGTCAGTTTTCCTCAGGCATATTCAGCCTCTCACAGGCACTCTTCTCTCTGAGAGCTAATCCACTGAGTGCATTTGAATTTGGCACTCAGTGAATTTAACACCCCCGCTGTGTGTGAGAGTGTGTATGTGTGTGTGTGTGTGTGTGTGTGTGTGTGTGTGTGTGTATGTATGTGTGTATGCACGCACACTTGAAGAAAATGAACAAAATGGCCAAAAGCTGGTTAAATTTTGCATATTTTAAATCAGAAATTTCGTGTTAGATAACAGAGACGTTTAACATAGACCCAGACTGTATTTTCAGTCCTCAATATATTTATTTTCTCTCCAAGTTTCACCAGTAATATTTAAAGCCATTTCTAAAAGCTATTATTTACTTTTTTCCACAACAAATTTTAATCATAGCTAGTTCCCATTGCTGTATGTTTATCCACTTCACATGCCAGCACTGGCAGTCTGTAAGCGTACCAGCTCACACATGTCTTCCGCCATGAAGTGTGCCACAGCAACTTTACAAACTTGTGGCTAAGTAGCATAGTTGAGCAGGTCAGTATGTTTGGAAAAGTATGATAAGTATCTGACTGTCTTAAGGAGAACAGCAATTTGGCAGTTTGACCAGCAAATCTCTAGGAAAAGCAGGAATCCAAAAAAACATGGGGATGGGAGTGTTTACCTTTACTAATATAGGCTATTTCGGACTAGTTTCATGCTGCTGATCGTTTCCAGCAAAGAGATTCAGAGTGATGTATGCTTTAATCAGTGCCATTTTATTTGTACAATGTATAAGGTGAAATCTCTATATCATAATAATTATGTAATATGTTACAATTCAAACGTTGACCAGATTTACTAATCCCTAATTGCATGTGCAATATGATAATCTGTGCATGGAGTTAGTGAGCATCTTGTGGGTCATTTAACAAAAATAATTGCTTAAATTACATGGCATGCAAATTAGGGGGAGGGAAATATTTCAATGACAGATTTGCATGTTCTTATTATTTGCAAAAGCTGTGGCAAGTAAGGATCTCAAAGAGAGACACATGGAAAAATACAAATGAAACTGGACAGACTTATTCATGATTGATTGGAAAGTGTAACACCAATAAAAGGCAGTGAGATGCATCAGAAATACAGTTCAAAACATGATATGAACACAAAATAAAAGAGCACAGACATGTGTGCATTCCATTGATAATTATTTCACAGGCTCTTAGAATGTGGTCATGATATGTCGTTTAAATATCTAATATCTAATAATCCAACTGTAATAAAATTATTTATATTAAATTAAGAATTTAGAAAACTTTATAGAACCTTTCCCATTATTTTGAAATACTAAAACATAATTCTGAGAAACTCTAATAAAACATTGTCTTCTCTTCAAATGTCAGCATTGGCTTCTGCAAATTGAATATCTGCCCTTCAGTTGTATTAATTTCACTGTTCAGGAAGTGACTTCCAGGCTTAGTAAATCAAACTGTGGGTCCAAGATTAATCCATCTGCAACCCCCATAAGTTGGATTTTCATTAAGACAAACACATAGGAAAGACAAGATGTGCTATTATGTTCATGAAAACCAGTCTTCCCGAGACCCTGTTAGCTTGGATATTTTTTGCAGGAGTTTGTGGGTGATACTACACACATTCTACTAAACCTTTAGTGTTTCAGG
Source organism: Ictalurus furcatus (assembly GCF_023375685.1). Taxonomy (NCBI): domain Eukaryota; kingdom Metazoa; phylum Chordata; class Actinopteri; order Siluriformes; family Ictaluridae; genus Ictalurus; species Ictalurus furcatus. The sequence goes on along the minus strand of NC_071260.1, from coordinate 17,889,016 downwards.
ACCTCAGTGTAATAAGCTGCTGAGCAACGCTCACCACAAGAATCTTAGCAAGTTTCCAAGGCAATTCTGGAAATAAAACTGTTCTGCACCTTCATATATTCACCAAAATACTTGGGGATTTGGTTATTTTCTCTATTATTATTCTTAGCTCTATTTTGGTGACATCTAACCATAGGATCCAGCCAATGTTTTACTGGCATTTAGCTTAGCTGCAGATGTTCACATTTGTGGTTCAATAAAGTAAGCTGCTTTCTTCTGTCAAGTCCTCAAGGAGCTTGAAGATTTTGTTTTATGATAGATTTGGAGTCTTGGTAGGATTTCCGAGATGGAGAAGCATTACTGCCAACAATTCAATTGATCTGCTACTTTAGTTCTTAACATTGATTCATAGTTAAAGGCAGTAAAACAGTTTTCAGAGTAGGTGTTTTTGTCCTAAGGGCTTGACAATAGAATACTGACCAATATTCATATGGTGGCCTTAGTATTATAATGTTCTATCTAGGGTAAGAATGGCTGGGTGATAGAACCTTGTAATGTTATAGCCACAATAGGGTCAGCACAACAGGGGTGCAATTGCACCTGGGCCCAGACCATAAGTAGGCAATTCAAGAAATAAATGTAAACGCTTATGTGATTAATGTAACGCAAGTATGAATGTCAGGGGAGGGGCTTTCAGGAGCAACAACTTTTACTTTGATCATTTAAATGATCTGACCATTTTAATTGGCTGTTCGTTCCCTTGTTTTAGCTGCTAATCGATAAAAATAATATCACATCTCACCCTATAGACCTAAACCCATTAGTTTATCAAGGTGTGCTAAAATACAAAAATGATGTTAAAATAGAAATCGCACAGAGAAAAATTTTATTAAATTTAATAAAAATCTTTTCACATGGCACATGTATGAAAAAATGTGTGATTCAAATAACAAGCTCAGTGGTAGTAATTTCATCTTGCTATGCAAAGTAGTCTAGCTAGATATCTACTCTGCTGAAAAATCCAGCCTGGTCTGACCAGCTACCAGCTGCCAATACACTGGCCGAGCTGGTCAAACTAGTACCTTAAACTTATTGCTGACTAAACTGGTCAATAAGTGTTTACGATTTTTCAAATTAACTTACTGTTGTGTTTTCTTAAAAAACTATTTGTCTACAATGTAACATTGAGATTGGTAATTCAGAAATTGTTTCTTTATACCTGTGGTTACAAGCTGGCAAAGATGGTCTACCAGTTTGACTAGGTTGGCCTTTGTTTTGGCAGCTGATATATGGTCAAAATAAGTTGGATTTTTCAAGACGGTAGCTACTTGTTAACTACTTATGCGGCAGAATTCTTTGACTAGCTTTGGATGATGCTGGGCTTGATATTCACATAAACCAATGTCACTAGAGTTCTGCTGTCCAATTAGTTTCTCGTTGCACACGGAGTAGAACACACATATGTTATTTTCTCAGGTAGACTAATCACATCTGTAGCTATTTTCACTTTGCAATTATTGCCTTTACACTGCTATTTTAAAGTCTGTTACTATCTTCAGCTATTAGTTGTTCTGGTCTCTTATTATATATAGGTCACTCCATGAAAATTGCAGCCATTCAAATGTATAAAAATCATTGGCAATAAAATTTAACATTGCAGTGAATATTGTTAAATATCATAATTAATGTAAGGTGTTACTTGAGATATACATAACACAATTTCAATGTCATCCTCTTCCTAACTACTGTAAAAACATAATGTCTTTCTAAATTATCCACATTAATTAATGTCAGAAATTGTGACATTATCTTACCTTACCTAACAAAGTATTGTTTTGTTTTTTTATTCCTACCCTTTCTTCTAATAAATCCCTTCCTGTCTTCCTATTCTAATACAGAGGCTACTTACTAGTTATCTGTGGGAATGGTTGTTCAGGGTCACAGCGTAGTTTGGGTGCAAGGTGTTTTAAAAGTTTTTTTAAAAAATTGTTGTTGTCTGTATGGGTTACAGTCAAACTGTTTTAAAAAAAAAAACAAGGTTTCTATTAGTAACAACAATTTTTCTCTGTCAGTCAGTCAAGCACAATTTAGGGTATTTAAAAACAGAGGAAAATTACCAGAGTTTAAGATTATAGATTAAATCAAGATTTTAAGTTTGTAGTTTTACCATGTCCTGTTTTGGGTATACTAAACTCGAAACAGCCGCAGTCTTATTCCCAAGCTTCGAATTTCCCACCAGACCCCACATTCAGGCATGATGTGTATCAAATGAGAGTACTTATGGAGTGTTTTGACAATCTGTGATGTACGTGTCCAGGTAAGTTACAACATATTACACTCATGCCGTTTAGTGCAGGGTATAATGAAGTTACTCAATTAATATATATATTGCAACTACATTATTATAAAAACTAAAATAACTGATATAGTCTTACCTTAACTTCCTAGTGAAGCACTATGTACCTAAGAAAATCTGTGTTCTGAGTCTTTCTTTTTGATTGGATTGAAAATAGACTAAAAAGTTATCCTGTAATATTCAAGTTAACAGATCTTGGTCCAAACTGTTGATCATTTTCAAACTTCTGTTAATGTTATTTATTGACTTCCCTATTGGTTCCCTATTTTTCAAACTCAAATATTTATTGATAAATTCACTGTTATTTTCAAGTCCTTGTTACATGAGCAACACAGTAAATGTGATGCCTCATAATGTGAAATGCAATTGCCACTCAAAACTCATATTTGAGTGGAGATGTTATCTTTTGGCCTGATGGCAATGTCAGGGTAAGGATGGGAGTACTCTTCAAAGTTCCTTTTTCTGTAATGTTACCCTCATGTCACAGTTTGACTGGAGTTTTCATGGTGTGGCCAATATATGTTCTACCTAAGACAGTGGCTTTGTTTTATGTACACATGGAAAACACCGGAGCACAACATTTTGTGTTATTTTGGTCAGAAGAGTAACAGCACCAAAAATGTACTCCTGGGTTGAATAAATTCCATCAGCATCAAACAAGTACTATGCTTATGAAAGAGCCTCTCGACCAACAGAACAGCCAATAAGAGAGATGGTGATATACATCAGGTAAGATGTAGTTTGTATAAACTTCCTCCCTTCTTAAATCCAGACATTTTAAAAGTGTTTGTTTTTGTTTTTTCAGGAAAAAAAAAGTCTTAGCAAAATAACCCCCCAGGGTGTTGGACAGTTACCTTGAAGTAACTTCCAAGCATGTGTCTGGCGTTTCTTTCCTTATTCCACATAAATTTATTTATCTTTTAATCATTTCATAATGTACACATAATTTATGCTGAATATGCTAATAGCAGCACTGGCCACTGCAGCAGGCACCATGGCGAGTTGTTCGCTGCTGGCTGCGAACGATAATGAGGTACTTGTGCAGTGAGTGACGGGGCTGCTGTTTTCACAGGAGGGATCACAGTGGGGCCGCTCCCCTCCTAGCACACGGCCCCTCTGGCTCCTCTATTATGTTCAACAAAGAATGTACTCCTTAGAGGCGCTGACAACATTCCACCAGAACTGCCGAACTCTGCAGCTCTCAAAGGGAGAAATCAAGAAAAAAATTTATACTGTTAGTCTTTGGTTTATGTTCTCAAGGTTAGCAGATAAAGGCAATGCCTTTTCACACAGGTTTTTAATCTTGCATTTCTAGTAGAAAAATGACGAGGTCACAGCAAGTGCTGTTAAAGGTTGTTGTGTGGGTGGTGAAAAGTGTTCTGTGTGGAGTCTGTATGTAAAACTCTGGCCATTCTGGCTTAAAGGGCATGTTCAGAAAAAAAAAAGAAACTCCAGGGCTAAATTAATTCATAAACTCTAAAGTGTTGCTGAAATCCAGTGAAATGAGAAAGAAACATTCCAAGCAGCCTTCTGCCCTTGGTATCAAGCAATGACCTTTCACTTATTGCATTTAATGAAGAGTTAAGGCTAGCTCTACTGCTTTTCTGTGGTGTGGTCTAGGGGCAGTGTATGGTCTGAGAGGTGTACCATAACCTATACACATCAGCATAGGTCATCTGTCAAAAAAAAAAAAAGAAATACTGACAGCACAATGTAGCATTTCTTTGTAAATAAAACCCCATAGCCACACTGCTGTCTGCCTCTGTTTTACTTTTCCATTTCCTCCCTACCAGAGCATTTAGTTTCTTTTTCTTCCCTCTGTATTTCTGTTGTGGTTTCCAGGCTAAACGTGGGTGTCACATTGGCTATGTACCCATAGTTCCACTGACTTTCATCCTCAGGAGCTCATGGCTGCATTGTGAGGTTTTTGCTTTTTCTGTAAAGGCTCTGGTAAAAGGCCATGGCACAGCGCTGGTACAGTAGATGGGCTCTGTGGGGTGGCCTCCGTTAACATTGCTTCGGGTCTCCTCTGTCATTTCCTCACCGCCAGCACTCCCACTGAGCAGATGACACACTGTAAGACCTCTCTCATCTCTGCCATTACTAGGGTGGAGTATGTGGAGAGCCTGTGCCTTACTGAAGCAACACTTTGGTTGGTTAAACTACAACAAAGTAGTGAACAATTAAAAAAAAAAATTAATAGCATGAAAATATTAAAAGTCTTATTTAGTCTAAAGTTTTATTTTACTATTAGACTATTTAGTGTAAAGTATTATTTCACTAGTATAAAGTATTATGTGTCTTTGTAACCTCTCAGCTACAAATGATTTATTGTATACATTAGGCCAAATTAAGGAAGTAGGAATAATAAATTTGTCCAGACTTAGCAGATCAGTAGAAAGTTGTCTGAATAATATGTACAAGATAAACAGAAAAGATTTGTAACCATTTTAATCATATCTGTGGGATTTTTATTCCAATTTTTTTATTCCAAGATTTTAAGGTTAGTATCTAAGGCAAAATACACTTTTGATGATTGAAATGTTCTCTATTAAGATCAATTAATTCATAATTCTGTTAAAATCCCTTGAATATCAGTTAACATAAGAGTTTGAAAGATCCATTACAGTAGTTGAAGTATAACTGAAGTATCAGTGAAGTAGTTTTTTATGAGGAGCAGACCAACTAAAGGGTACTGCTGACTGCTTCAACCACTCCCAGCCATGATTCAACAACTTGTTAGATGATGGGCAGAAGGCCGTAAGTGGTTCCTATCCACAAACGGTAGAGATTTATTTTGCTCCCTCCACCCACCCTCACCTCAGAAAAGAAACCATGCATGCATACTCAAGCACTCATTCTTGCGAGGGCTTCCTGCAGCCTTCGCCTACTTGCCCACACCAACCCACCCACCCACGTCCTCCTCCACCCTACTCTTCCCCTCAGTGGCTACCAGCCCTTCCCTCAGCTCTTCACACCCACACATACAAACACACACACTCTCTTTTCCACAGGACAGGTCATCCTCAGTTCAGACTCTCTATAGTACCAGGGGCACATGTTTATGATCATGATTCCTGTTGTGCTATGGAGGGAAAGCTGTATGTAAATGTACAACAAAGTGAACATTTTACAATTTGCATTTCCCACAGTATCACATAATCCTTAAGTCAATAAATATGATGAAAGGTTTCACACAGCTTTCAAAATATTGTTGTAACATATAATAATCATGTCTTGCCGCAGTAACACTTGATCAAGCAGCTGTTGGACATGAAATGAACATTTAACCAGAAAGACTTAAGAAGAACATAGGTAAGCTCAGAGTCTCAGCTCCCATTTTAACTGCCAGTGTGTACTGATCTGTGAAATCACATCTTAATTACATCCGACTCTCTCCCTCAGGATTGCCCTTCATTGATACCTTCCTAAAAGCAATAGAGAAAATCTATGTTCAAGAGGCTCTGCGGTTTCAGTGATATGTGCACTGGCATGATTTCTATTTTGGTTTCCAGTATTTGTTACTGCAAAAAAAAAAATCACTGCTTCAGAAACTTGGGGCAGAGCCTTTCCCCCCTCCATTTATTTGTGGGACACAAAAGTTTCCTGTTTTTTGGGCTGGCCATGGCTATACTGTGAGTATAAGGAAGCAGCCTCCATGAGTCAGTGGCTTTGACTCAGCCTGGAGAGGAGGCAACATGGGGAGTCAGTTAGGCAGGGAGTAGGCTTAAATTGAATGAGTGCCACTCCTGCCATGGAATCCCACCTAAATCACTGACAGGAGGAAAGGTGGAGTGGACACCTTCATAGTTTATTAGGAGAGAGAGCACTCTGTTCTGAATGAAAGGAAAATAGTAATGGCAAACAAAAAAGAAAGTTTCCTACATGGGACAAACCTTCAAGTTAGGGAGATGGGGCTTCACTTAGTAACATTCTTCCTGTCCGGGTCCTGTTTGGACTCTCTCAGGACAAACAAAATCCTCTCAGCTTTGTAAAGAGATGCAGCATAATCTTTCTTGCTTGGTACTATGGATGTATTAAATGAAAAAAACTGACTGAAAAACATTTCATATCACACATTACAACACATGTAGATGATCATTGCTATTTGTAATGATTGGTATGTTTGATAAGATCTACCGTCTATGTCTGACTCACCCATTCCTCAGGAGGTATTTCTAGAGCAGGATACTATACTCTCACTTGTCATGACAAGTGAGGCAGAAGTAATGCAAGGATCTGAAGCAGCAAGATTGTTGAATAGGAGATTTCACATTTTAGGTATGCACATAATTGTCAGTGTGAGAATATTATGATTGTTCAGGGGCTCCGACTCAGATTCATCATCAGTTTGAACTTATTTACCTGTCTTCATGTCCAGTGGGCCTTTGAATAGGACTAGTGGGCTTTTTTATGGAAAGCCTAAACAGCAAATCCCAAGCTTTTGTTAGCCACATTGTGAGGTGAATTCCATTGTGGGTGGAAGACTGTTTGACAAGAGGAACAAAATTTTGGTGGCGGGAAAACAGAATTCGGGGAGTGTCTATAATGACAAAGCCCATCCTGAACACCTTGCTCTCCTAACTCAAACAGTTGGGGCCCATATGTGTATTTGTTCCTTATCTATGATCTTCACTGTATTTAACCTCTCTTTGGTTTTAGCAGTCATAAAATATTTCATGAAGTGGGTTTAGCCCCACCAGAAAAATCCTCCCACCTCCCAGAAACTGGCAGGTGAAAACAATAATAAAGGCAAACAAGTGGAGCAAGTGTCACACTCCATTCATTCTTCTTTAAAAAGCAATTATTCACATGAAACCTAGGTGTACATTATTGCTTAGCATGCATGAAATTTAAATAAACCAGTTCTAGGTATCTGTGCTCATACCATAATTATATCACTATAACAAGTTGACAAGTGCAATTAAACTTCAACATTAAATAAAATTGTAGTACTAGCTGAACAATGAAATAAGGCATACTTGGAAAGACATGTCATCAAAGCAAACTCTCAGTGCATTATACAATGTGCAGTCGAATACATTTTGAGACTTTGGTTTATTTATATATTTTATTTTTCACCAGTTGCAGCTCACTGCAATCATCATTTTTGATCAGGTGAAGCTGAAATTTCCTATTGTTAAATTTGCTTTTTATGTCCCTCAAAAGTCCAAAATGTCTGTTTGCATGTCAAGTAAAACATGGTGAAGAGCAACAGTGCTTTGAGAAGAATTGTTTTATTACGACGTGTTTGTATGATTGATACCGTCAAATGGCAGAGATGGCAACAGTTGTGGAGAATGCTATTATTAAAAAGTACTGGCAAGTACAAACAAATCCAGCACCAGGTCAGGCAATGTTCAAACAGGTTATCAAAGAAGGAAGCAAGGATCACAAAATGAGAGGAAAAAACATGGGTCAAAACGAGAAGTAGCAAACATGAATCAAAAGGTTTGGTATGGCAGATGTGTAAACAGCACTGAATGTATAGTTTGCAAAGTCCTTGTGCTGTGAGTGCACTTATATAGTGTGTGGTGGTAATTGCGTCCAGGTTTGAGCAATCAGGTAGCGGGTGAACTTGAACATGTGATGAACATGAATATTGAACATGGCCGTGGTGGCCATGTTTTTAGGTGCAGGTGCATTCTGGGAAATGGAGTCTGACAACAAATTCATCGTTGACATGACAGATACCAGTAGAATCTACTAAAAAGACACAATGCTTTTGAAGAACACAAGTATGACACTACAATTTACTCCATATACTAGCATGAACTAAATTAACTAAAATAATAATAATAATAATAATAATAATAATAATAATAATAATAATATAACAATGACAGTTGAATATGAAATGTTTCCAAAAATAATTGCTATTAATATAATTAATTCACATACCATATTCTTTAACTTTAACATTCTGTATATCAAAGGAAACACATTTGGAAGGGAAATAACACTCTTTTGGCTTACAACTCTTGATTTTAAGATCGCCATCTCTTTTTTTCTCCAGCTCAAATTTGAATAATTTCCATGGTTCTGATAATAGGCACTGTGTTTTGGTTTACTGATATCTTTCTTTGTTTTACAAGGGAAATTCCCTTCACCGTGAAAATGAAAGGAGTATCTTACGAGCATGCCCTCCTCCACATAACTTACCATATATTGAGAAGTTGATAGCACATCAGTATATTACCAGATAAAATAACACTTAAAATCATTAAGGTTACAGTGACAAGAATTGAATAGGTATCAGTTTCAGAACCCATAGAGAGGTTTGCTGTAATAAACAGGAGCTTCATGTGGTTTTTATACTGAATGGCAGCAGTAGGTGTAATAAATTCTAGAGTGTCATTTCATCACGTTCATATAAAATTCTGTCTAATTTTCTCATTTTCTCTAAGTTTCTTTCTTTGTAAAGGCCATGTACTTTTTTGTACTCATGTATTATTAATAGCAACACTATTAAACCAACGCACAGTCTCACAATTGTATTTTCACAACTGCTATTAAACTGGTATGAAAATTTGGTTAGAAAAATTCTCATCTTTTGAGCTCTTGCAGGTTTCTTTCAGATTCCACACAGACATTATCAATTACACAATATTATAAGCAATAATAACAATTTATTTGGTTAGTAGTAATACTTTACAAACCATCTACAGGCTGTCATAAACCAGCCTATAAACTGATTCTCACCAATATGACAAATAATAAACATCTTTCAAAAAAGATGGAAAGTTCATCAACAAGAACTGAACTGAATTTAAAATTCTGATATGACTAAGGACAAGTTGATAGTCAATAGATGATCTATTAAACATCAAGGGCTACAAACTGGACCATCCAATTAAAGGCAAAGTTGTGTATATAATGTATACTAAATTATAGAATAAATATATAGTATATAGTATCTACCAAAACAACTACCATCAACAACCATAAAAACTACTGACATATTATTTAAAATTAGTTGTTACGCTGGTTAATGACACTCACCTAACAGGTTGAGAGCCTACAGATGTTTTGTTGTCTGTGTATCCTGTCTAAATCTCACTTAAATAAAAACATTTTTTAGCATGTTCAATCAAAAACCAAGCTTACAACCCACGATGAAATCATGAACTTATGAATCTGTTCAGTCAGAAAGCTGGAATATATATGATACAGGCAGTCTCTCAAGCAGTTTCATTTAGCAATTCATATCCATAATATTTTTATGATTAGATTTGTATGTTGGTACATAGGGCTGGTGGAGTCATTTAAAACTGATCTAAACTGAACTAAGGCTTTTATATTTACCTTAGTTCTTCCATGCTGTTTATAATCCAAATTAAGAATACTGTATAAATCAGTGTTGCAGTGATCTTCAAAGAATGTATATTTTTGTTTCAGTTGGAGTGTAAGTGGTGTGATGATGTGTTTTTGTAGAAAGTTAGGACTACATCAATAAGGCTGTAGGCATGAATAAAGCTCATGATTTCCTGCAAAACCTATACATTTTTCATGGACGGTGTCAAAGAATGAACAGTTCCGTCCCATCTGCCCACATATCATTTTAACCTGCATGCATATTTCTTAAATGTAAATGAATAAATGTCTTTTGTCAGTGCTTTTTGAAATAGCCTAATTATCAACATTGCTAAGTAATCCCCAAGTCATTTATGCACCCACATACTGTTAATGCACAGCTAAAGCTAATGGATAAAAGTATCTATGGGATTGCTTCGTCTAATACATTGCATTTATTCATTTGGCAGAGGCTTTTATCTAAAGTGATTTACAAGTGAGGCTTAGTTCAATCCAAACATCTACTCATTTGAAAATTTGACTGCAATACATGTTAGAGAACTAAGTATACACTAAATAACAAGCAGAGGTGGAAATTCAGTATTTGTAGTTCATTTCTAGCATACAGTGCATGGCCCAGGATTCACAGTCAGGGAACCATCCCCAGCTACTGGAGGGTGGCATGAGCCACTCTCAGTGCCAGTCCCAAGCCCAGAAAATGGGGAGGGTTGCATGAGAAAGTTCATCCAGCATAAAACTTGTGGCAGAATCAAAACATGTGGACAGGTGATCTGTTGTGGCGATCCCGAACAGGAGGAGCTGAAAGAGAGGGAAAAATACTTATATCTAAGTATAATTTAAACTACAATTATATGAAAAACTATAAACAATACAAAGGAATTTATATATATATATATATTTGTTGTACCAATTAGTATGGATATCACAGTCATCTTTGCACAAGGATTGTATCTCTTGCTCTGATCTTATGAAATCTTTGAAAGATTTGCACAAAACTTGCACAATTTGAAGTGGATGGTTTTAGTTTGATTTCAGAAAAGTACTAACTCCACCCTAACGCTAATCTTCTTTTCACTTCAATATAATTTTTCCCTCCCTGTGAGAAGGAGGTTCAATATAGCTAAAGGAAGAACAGAGCAATATAAAGTGCTAGCACATGCAATTGCAACATACAGAAAGCAGCTGATCTACCGACAAATAACACAATTAACTCAAAGATATATACAGAGAGAATGCCTACTGATACAATTTGACAGGGTTTTTTTTTATTATTTGTTTGTTTTTATAATTTTTCAGAAAATGTTTCACTAAATTTGATCTAAAATAGCTCACAAGGTTTTGCACAAACTTGTGGAGTCCATGCCGGCTCGACATACCAAACACTAAAAAACTCTGAAATTTATGTAAATACATTCATCGTCCACTTCATTAGGAACACCTGTACATCTGCTCGTTCATGCAGTTGTCTAATCAGCCAATCATGTGGTAGAAGTGCAATGCAAAAAAAAATCATGCAGATACAGGTGAAGAGCTTTTGCTAATGTTCATATCAAACATCTGAATGAAGAAAAACTGTGATCTCTGTGATTTCACACACAACAGTTTCTACACACAACAGCATCTGAGATGCTTTTCTGCTCACCAAGATTGTAAAGAGCGCTTATATGAGTTATTATAGACATCCTGTCAGCTCAGACCAGTGTGATCATTCTCCTCTGACCTCTCTCATCAACAAGGCGTTTCAGCCTGCAGACCCTCCACACACAAGATATTTTTTGTTTTTCACACCATTCTGTGTAAACTCTAGAGACTGCTGTGTGTGAAAATCCCAGGAGACCAGCAGTTTCTGAAAAACTCAAACCAGCCCATCTGGCACTAACAATCATGCCATGGTTAAAGTCACAGAGATTACATTTTTTCTGAATACTGATGTTTGATGTGAACATTAACTGAAGCTCTTGATCTGTATCTGCATGATGTTGTGCAATGTGCTGCTGCCATATGATTGGCTGATTGGATAACTGCATAATTGTGCAAGTGTACAGGTGTTCCTATTAAAGTGACCGGTGAGTTTATTTTTAAAATTCTAATTTTGACTCAAGTTGTTATAAATAATTTAATTTGTAATGACATCGCTGTATTAAATTAGGACATAATGAAAAATAGATGCATTTTCAGTAGTGGTCTCAGACTTTTGTATTCCACTGTATACACACTTGAGTGGAGATGGCTGACATTTCTGCATAGATGTTCAGATGCTACATCTTCAGGTGTGTCTTGAAGGTTGTGAAGGAATGTGCAGAGCTGCACACTGATAAAGTTGTATCTAGTTAAATCATGTGTCTCTCAAACATTTCTAACTTTCTTATGAAAAGCTGAGAAATTAGAGTGGATATGTAAGTTAACCAGCAACTGCTTTGAACAGTTTCTCAGAAACTTGTATAAATAGCCCCCCCCCCCCCATTTATTTATTTATTTATTTTTGCTGTTTCTCTGTATCCTGTAAATCTTTGGGAAAATTATTTTGGGAGGAGTTACAGAATGAAACGAATGTCAAATGAAAACTGATTACTTTGACTACCATGAGATGCTTGTGGAAAAGTGAACACTACTCAGAACAAACTAAAAGTGACCTATTGTCATTTTTAGCTCTGAGTTATCAATTTCAATAACAATGACAGCATTATGGGGCAGTTTAATGTGAGATAATATTTGTATGTCTAGTTGAATCCTCCTGGTTGTTTTAATTGTTTGTACAATCCAGTACCCCACTTTTCAGTGCATTACAGCATCTTCACATTTCAAAGATCATGGCATTAAATTCCATATATGAATGCTTATGTTATTCTGTTAACTAAATTGTTCATAGTTTAATGGACTTAAGAGTGCTGCTTTTTTTTTTAATCAATTTATCTTAATTTCACAAGAAATGTTCTTTCTTTAATACATAGGCTATTCCATTTAACAACAAACTATCAAACAAGCAAAACAAACAAAACAACAACAGATTTTATGGTGCATTGTGCATCTGGAAATAGCTTTTTTATTGCTAATGTCACAAAAATCTATTGTCATAATATAACACTAACATTGTGATTTCCCCTAAATGTCTTTTCAGCATATGCTGTCATACCACTATGCTGTCACACATGTAATTTTTAGGTTATGACCAAAAGAAATTTCAGCAAAATTCCACTATTATTTACATTACTGCCTATTATGCTGTGCATGAATATTACAATTTGAACTATTAATTTAACTGACAGTTGAAATTGTGTTAACTAATCACATTATATACAGATATCTACAAACTGAAAAGCAGTGGAAATGTGTGGGGGGGGTTTTAAAAGAGAGAGTCAGAGAGTATTAAAAAAGAGAGAAAACAGGTTAGTCTATGTGTGGGGTTTGCTGAGGTAGGCTGGTCACATTGTGATATGTTGAGGTAGGAGGTGAGGGAGTGTATATGTGTGTGTGAGTATAAATGTATGTAGGGGGAGCTGACATGGAGAACTGTATGTAGGCAGGAAGCCTCCACGCTCACGCATGCTTACTATGCGGCCCCGGGGGTGGAGAGAGTCTATGTAGTTAAATCCACTGCCAGTGGATAAGCCACTCACAGTGACATGCAGATAAGCACAGCAAGCAGCAAGGGCTCGGCCTGAGAAATACATACACACTTACAGACACACATACATATACACACAGAGGATAGCAGTACTTCAACAGGATTTTGCAGGTTGTCACTAGCAGTTACACAAAAGAGCAGAGAGGGGAAAGAAAAGAGAAGAGAAGCAGAGACAAAGCAGTCTGCATATGGAAAAGCTCAGCCATGTGCACAGGTAAGAACAACTCCAGAAACTCTTTCAATGACTTTGTGTATAGGAAAATAATAAGGGACTAGTCATGTTTATATATTGGGCTTTCTGCTGATACAATCTAGAGTCCTCCATTCATGGTTTAACACACTTTATCATAGCAAAGTCCTCTCTTTAATTTGAAATTATTTTGTGTATGATTACATTTTAGGCAAATCTGGGTAATTTTCTGTGAATCAGAATGAGTAAAAGTCAGTAGCGGGATGGCACTGTTTGTGAGTGTGTGGAGTGTTTTGAGTTCACTGAATAGTGATGAAGAGTTTGTGTGTTGTAGAGGCTGAGGTGTTGCAGTGTGTGTGTGTGTGTGAGAGAGAGAGAGAGAGAGAGAGAGAGAGAGAGAGAGAGAGAGAGAGAGAGCTCTAATTGTTGTCAGTGAGAGTGCACGCCTGCAGCGTTGGAAGGAGGGACATAAACCTGGCACTGTCTTTGTTCTCTACAGTTGCATGGCAGTTACAGAGCAGGTATATAAACACACACACACACACACACACACACACACACACCTTTATGCTCTTGCCCTAATCCACTCAAACTCAACAGCAGCTGCTCCAACACACAGGATACATTCGTTGGGGATGGTTGTTTGTTTTATTGTCTGTTCCCAACCAGAGAAAACCAGATCAGAGAAAAGCTCCACTAGCCTGCAAAACTTATTGTGCCTCCACATGAGCGAGTGGGTGGATGTGAGTTTTAGTGCAAATGTGTCTAAACGTGCATTCGCATGTGTTTGCCCAGAAGAGTGAGTGTGCGTGTATGAGTGTGTGGGAGTTTGGATATAGGTATTTGTGTAGGTGGGGTGTAGCTGTACATGTGTGGGTGACTGAGTGCATGTGTGAGTGTAAGTGTGCATGTGCTTGCCTCTGTGAGTGTGTATGTGTGTATTAAACACGCCTACTAGAACTGGCAATAATATAAAAGCTGGGATGCTTGTCAAACCTTGAGCATTCCTGTACACCCTGACCCCATACTGAATGCTGAGAATTTCAGCTGAAACAGAAAGATAATAGCCAGGAGGACATTTAAGAGGGTTTAGCTCAGATCCCTGGGAATCAATCCCCTGGGTGAAGTGGGAAAATCAAGAGCTCAGGCCTGTATTTCAGGTTTCAGTTAGAGACAGTTGCAGCCTGCTGCCGAGGGGCTTTCCCAAAATGGGGCACAATCGGGAGGGGATACAAAGAGACCCACCTGTGGTGCTCTGAGGACTGTGGTGTCTGCTCACAGTGGGAAATGTCTTGCTGTTGTAGCCCTGCAAGGCTGCTGATATTTTTCATTTCTAGTTGGCTGATTAATTCAGTGATGGATTTGAATGGTGTGTGGTCTGTAATGTAGTCTAGTTTTGTACAGCATGAATATAAAGGAGAAGGAAGGCTGTGTCATTATGTCTCTTCATGGGGTTCTTGAGCATGGACAAATGTTAAATAAGCATGTTATCACACACACACACACACACACACACACACACACACACTAGAGCCTTTTATATGTTACTGATAATTATAAATCTTGCTTTAAACCATTCAATATATAATTGCAATATCACAGGAAACTAATATTACTAGCAATATCATTAACATGATTTTGGAGGAGAGATAGTAATTAAAACCAACACAAGTTGCTCTGTAGCTAATTAAAATACCGGTGCAGCAAAATTGTCCATTTTCCCTTCATAACATATTTGTGCACAATGTTGCCCTGGACTATTTTTCATTTAACTAATTTGTTTACTTAATATACAGTGCCTGTTTTTTTAGGGGCCAAGCACCAAAAGTGCGTAGGCACTTATTGTATCTGTTAGTTTTCCTCTTCTTCTTCTTCTTCTTCTTCTTCTTCCACCCCATTGCTAGTCTATGGCAGCCCTATGAACCATAAGTAGGAAAATTATGAAATTTGGCACACTCATAGACATGACCATGAATAGTACCTGGACCAATTATGGGGTCTCTAGGACCAACTCTATAGCACCACCACTAGTTCACTTTTCAAATGGTTATAATTGTTGGAAACTTGGTCCTAGAGAAAAGCAATTTAGTTCATCAGATTACTCTCCTCATGCTGATCACAATACATTTCTTACATTAAGACCCCACCCATTACAGTAGTCACCATTTTGAAATGTAAAGTATTCAGTTTTTTCATTACTTCTCGTTCAAATTTGGTCCAATTCTTACTGAAATTGGCTCAGATGATCATTGGACAGAGCTGCACAGAAATCACTGAACAGAACTTTGATATTCATATGTGTTCAAAAGTTATGATGTCGCAAATTTAATTATGTTGACCCAAAATTGGTTCAGAGGCAGTGTCTTGGCCAGACTTTGATCAATTGTAACGAAACTTGGTAGGCTTCATCAGCAGCATAATCTGAGGGTCCATGCCAAATTTGAGAACAACGCCACCTAAAGGTCATGAGATTTTAAAAAGGAAATTTTTTGCTTATAACTTTTGAATGCTTTGTCAGAAAATTTTGAGCTTGGGTGCACGGATTCAGTGAGTCATGCCGAATCCGTGTATATGAATTTTGCCAGGATTGGGCAAATCGCCTGTCCGCCATTTTGAAATTTCTCATATATTGTAATATCTTTTCAAGTATTTGACATATCGGCACAATTTCGTAGGGATCATTCATAGCATGTCCTCTAGATACCTGAGAAAGTTGAATGCAGTGCCACCTAGTGTTCTAGAGATATAAGGGTTTTTTGTAAAAAACATAACTTTTGAAAACATTCTCCAAAATTCGTTTTTTTCTGTGTCGTTACGTATGTGGTGCACTGTGATAAATGACAAGCATCAATACTAAAGATCCTGGGTTCAATTCCCATGTGGTGCAAATTCTTAAAAGTCTGTGTAATGTTTTGTCTTTCAGTTCCTTTCTTTTGTGGCTCAGCATTACACTAAACTTTCAGTGTCTTGCCATGCTAATAAATGTCTCTGTTTTGTTCATTTCCTGTTCATCTTATTCTCAGCTGTGCTTCTGAACCTATCTTTTATTCATTCATGTACACACTTTTTCCTCCTCTTTGTGTTCTTCAGGCTCCGCATTGCACTTGCTGTGCCTTTGGTGCTTGGCCCCTTTAAACACTGCTTGCAGCTTCAATTTAATATTACATTTGCTTGTATAGTCCATCAATTGGGTAAATCCTTTCTCAAATTGGTGAATTCCATTTTCCATCCCATTAACTAGGTAATTAAAATTAGGCATGTACTGCATTTAATGGTTTGGTATCAGCATGGTGTCACAACAATACACTGGAACCAATAACAACAGTGTCAGACTAACTTACAAAAAAAACACATCCAACATGGGCTCCATTTTGTTAGAATTTTTTGTAAAAATGTATAAAATTCGTAACAATTTGCACAACTCAAATTCCTTTGGTCATGATTAACATTAACATTAAGGTTATGGGTCGGGTCAGTATGGATTCTTGCTACTTCCTCTGTATAAACCTAATAAAATCCAGTTGAATTAATAATAATAATAATAATAATAATAATAATAATATGTCAGATATCTCATGTCTCAGGTTGTAAAAAGGTTTCTATAAAATTGAATGGCTTTTAAGGTTAAGCTTCCTAAATAACTAAAAATAGTAATAGGATTTCTCCATGTCTGGCACTGACAGTTCTTCCTACATCATCAAATAGCAATTTTGGACAAGTATCAGTTATGTGCACTTACTGATACATTGCATCAGATGTTAGATTAATTCCCCTCCAAGAATAACATGTTTGCCTTGCATCAGATTTAGTCAACTGAGCAATTGATGAGCTAAACTGTGTTAGTGTAGTGCAGAAATCAGCAGAATGTTTGAATTCCAGTTGTCGCATGTGCTGTTATATAGGAAAGTTATATGCAGATATATAGGAAAGTCCCTTTGATGTAAGCAGTGTAAATCAGCCCGTTTAGATATGTATGCAGTGTGTGGAATGACTGGGAGTGCAGTTGAAAAAAAAAGTTGAAGCCAGATTCATGTGCTGGAGGAACGCTGCTGACACTTCAAATGCAGGGAAGAGAGGTGTGTGGTAGATTCAAGAAATTGAAAAATAGGGAAAACCTCTCTGCTTTCAAGAATTTCATGACAAATAGTCAATAACTTGTTATTTCAGATGCCATTGATCAATGGAAACATGGCAAAAATAAATATAATAATAAATTAGCCTTGTTAAAAACAAATATGGTGAGGTTGGAGAGAGAAGATGGAAATTATATTGTATGAGAGACAAAGAAAGCCATCTCTTTATGTATTTTATGGTTTTGAAGCCGGGAAGATGTTATTCACCACTGGTTTATATACACAGTTACTCTCATTCACTGCCTAACATTGTAAAGGTAGAAATGTTGGGTGGTGAGTTGGGTGAAAGTTCACCAGAAGCTCTCTGACCTACTCTTTTGATGTTTCGGTATTTGAGGTCACTGGTGATCTATGTAATGATGACTGAATGTTTTTTCTTTAGTCATTTGGGAGAGGTTTCTGGAAAAAAAATTCAAACCACCCCTGAATGAAAAGATACTGACCTTGTCAACTGAGCCTAGATTGAATGCATTTAACCTGTCAATTCCTCTGTGACATTTGTTTCATTATTTTTTAAATGATAAAATAAAGACTACTAATTTTTATATTCATGTTCACATGATGTCGTAAAACAGCGTTGCACTTTTACCTTTTCAGATGTCTATACAAAAGACACATATATTTATTACAATGCTCATGCTATATTTGAACAAATTATAGCGGTTTAAATTAAGCAAGAAAATAATGCACCTTTAAAAATTTATTTTCTGTTACATATTTGCAAAGCATTTTTAGTGTTGAGATATTTAGTCAATTTGACAAAGTAATTTTGAAGAGAGAAAGAAAACTTAATAAAATAAACAAATAAATAAATAACTTCTATAGAACCTAGTTATTCATTACAATTTTTTCCAGTCTAACTAAACAAATGAAATGTGTCCTTTAGACCATGGTTAAACAAATTACAGCCAAAGTTGTTAAAGCTGAAATGCTGTGATGTGCTTGTCTGTTTTGTTAACCCTAAAGAGATGTCTTTGTGTACATGGCTTCTCTGCGGATGAGATAGAGAAAGCATGCAAATCAAATGTTGCTATTGTGTGCTTTCTTACACAAGTGCAATAGGGTTTATTAGATGTGCGACTGAAAAACAGTAAATGAAGATCTATAAGTCTCAGAGATGACATGTCTTGCTATTGGCTGTATAAGTTTGATGAAGCTTGATTATGCAATTTTGTAATATCACTCTGTTAATAATAAGTGAGGAGTGATGTTTGTCAGTGATTACAGACATAGGGTAGTATTTATGGATTGACCGGCATGACTGGGGTAATTACATTAAAAATGTATAGTAATAATCAGCAAATAATTACAATTCTGGAAGAAACTATTAAAACATACAAATATGGCATCTGTAAAGTTCATGTCCATTTTAAAATAATACAAGTTATAGATTTTATGTATATGTTTTTCATAATCTTACCTTATAGTTTAGCCTTTTGAGAACAGCCCATGTTTATCACATTGCTTTGTTTTGTAAAAACGATTACCACTATGGGGCTCAAATAATACAAATACTCCTCTTTATGTGTGTCATAGTTTCCACAGCAACATATTATTGTTTTAGTATTTGCTGTTTGATGCTTTAGATTTTAGTTTTAGATTAATGTTTGCTAATAAATGAGCCTTGATTTGCATAACCAAATAATCATTAATCATTAGGGACTTTCCCCCCCTGTGTCCTCCATTAATGTCTGAATGGACTTATAATTGTAGAATTTGAATCTAGAATAATAACTGCACACAGTACTCTGTAGAGGATAGAATATCATTTTTACCATAATTTTTACAATTTAATTATAGGAATATCATAATCATGATTCTATTGCTCTGTTCTTCTAGCATTCTTTACATGATTACTATGCTATTACATTGTAACTACCATATGCAGACCAGACTCCATACTGCAATTAAATTATCTCTGAGAATAACTTGAATGCTGCTTGGATTGTAAAGTATTATTTTAAACAGTATGTTTAATCGGTATATGTTATTAACTTAGCTTGGGGTTTTTTAAAATAATAATAATAATAATAATAATAATAATAATAATAATAATAATAATAAACAGTTTAGCTTTGTTAATATTGTTAATTTTTAAGATTTGGCATATGCCAGACCATTGTTCTCTAACACCCGCTTGTACGTGTTTCTACAAAATGGTCCATCGTGTCAATCAATAAATCAGCATCAGTTTGTGAAAATGTACTTTGCCATGTTTTATTACAATACATGATGGATGTTTTGTAAGTGTTCAGCAGTCCTGATTCTGAAGCTTCAAATTTCCCCAGCTTGATCCTCACGTCATCATTCTCTAAACAGCTCTGAAACGTTTTTCTGAAAAAGTGAAAGGGACAGTGGAAAGAACATATTCTTCATATGCCAGTCTGGCACATGGGAAATTTTATGTAAATCGTTGGGCACCTCCCACAGTTGTTGTATTTCCCCTGTACATCCTATCTGCATTCGGGACATGACTGAGAGCACGCTGGAGATAAGAGTACATAATATGAGGTGAATGAAACAATGTGGTCGGTTAGGTGAACTCCCATCATAATCGCTTCCTGCCGTAATTTTCTCTGGTGAAACCCCGGGTATCTACTGTAACTGAAAGGGAGGGGGACGGGAGGGGAGGCATGTTGTTGCTTAGGGCTTTCCCTCAAAATAACTGTCTGCTTACAGCTACATCTTTTTTATTAGCCTGCAAAAGCAGAAGACAGTAATCTGCCGCAATTCACATTTTAGCTCAATAAATGCCTGACATACTTTCATAAAAGCATAGAAGACTTTCATTGTTATTCATGAAGTTTAAAGATGGGTGTGTTATATATTTAAGGGTTAGGTATACGCCCTAGTTTAGATATGAAAACGCCTCTAGGTAATTTAGAAAAGAAAAAAAGTAACAGTTTTTTAGAATTATTTTTTAATTGTCGGTAATATAATCTAATCCTTGTTAATTTTGCTTTGACGAAATGTAATTATTATATAATTTATTATTATTACTGTAGCATATATTATTATTATTATTATTGGGTATCATTGTGTTTGTGATATTTCAGGTCAGCATGCATGTGTAGTCAGAATATTGGGGACTTCTCAGAAATTAACGCAGCGTTTACATCATTGCGCACAATCAATTTTCTAGACTTTCTCGAAAATGGTGTGTGTGTGTGTGTGTGTGTGTGTGCGCGCGCGCGCGCTCTGAGTCCCCGAGCCTGGAGAAGGGCCGGCCCCGGCTGAGGGGGATTTCTGCAGCGCTTTAGCCTGTGTGGCTAGTAGTGAAGTAAGCGGGGGCCGTGTGTGAACAGGCAGATACACACAGCGAGAGAGAGAAAGAGAGAGAGAGAGAGTGAGAGAGAGAGCGAGAGAGAGAGAGAGGCAGATAAAGAGAGAGCCAAAGAAGAAAAAGAGACTGAAAAGGAGAGAGAGAGAGAGCGCGCGCTCTGTTTCCCACAGTGAGCCTGTAATTGCACGAGGTGGCCGCCGCAAATGGAAGCGGCAAATGAGTGACAAGCGGGTGAGTGAGTGACAGAGCCATTAACATTAAGTGTGTCTGCTGCTAAATCGCTTTGTGTTTCCGCTGAACGCTCTCCTTTTCTTTCTCTCTGTATTGTTTTCCACATCTCTGCACGGTTTAATCCGGGCTCGCGCGTGTTCTGAGAGTCTTTATGCTGTGGTGAGCGGCGGCGGAAGCGCGCGGGGAGGCTAAACTGAAGGTAGGAGCTCCGGGGGGGGAGGGAGGGAGGGAGGGGGGTGGGGGTCGGGGGTGATGAATTTGACAGTTTCTCCGAACCATCCTCGTAATGTAGATGTTTTTTTTGTTTTTTTTTTAATCCACCGCCGCAGAGGCAGCATACGATCAAACACGCGGCGGTGTAGCAAAATGATTATCGCCTCATTAGACGTCATGAATACAGGCTAGTTTGCGCGTGCGGCTGCTGGTGAACATGTGCGTAGTTTCTGTGCCACCTCTGCTGGAAACGACGCACTAACAGAGACGAAACGGATTGTGTGTGTGTGTGTGTGTGTGTGTGCGTGTGTGTGTGTGTGTGTGTGTGTGTGTGTGGTCTCTGCGTGCACTGACAAATATCATTTCAGTCGAAGGCTGGGAAAGAAAAGTGCATCGAAGAAAACTTTTGCTGTAGCTGGTCTCAGTGCTCTCTCTCTCTCTCTCTCTCTCTCTCTCTCACTCACTCACACACACACACACACACACACACAAACTGGTAGCGGCTCTCGGCTGTTGCAGCGCAGAAACGCTGTGCTCCGTGAGTGCGGCAGGAGGAGGAGGAGGAGGAGAAGGGAGAAAGGCTGCTATGTGAACCGAAGAGATTCTTGTGTGTGTTTTGGAATGCGATTGCCCCGGGGGAGACCTCGTGACAAAAAATGAGTTGGAGAATAAAATAGAGGGGTGAGTTCAGAGAGAGGGAAAAAAACAGGGGGCGCGTTTCCCCTTCCTCTGTTTCCTCCCTACACACACACACACACACACGCACACACACACACATACATACACGCGCGCGCACACAGACACACACACACACACACACATACATACACACACACGCATGCACGCACACACACACACACACTGGAGTAAATGAATGCAGTCTTCCGATCTTCGAGATTAATGAATGAAAATATTTGCTAGAAAATACCTTTAACACCAAGGAACCCATTTAATAATAATAATAATAACAACAACAACAAAACAACAACAACAATAATAATAATAATAATAATTATTATTATTATTAATTTTATTGTTGTTGTTGAAATATTAAAAATTAAGTATTTATACACTCTTATTTTAACTTGTAAAGGATATACCACAGCAGCATTTTATTTCTTTTAATTGCATGTCTGAATGAATATCATATGTACCGTTATGGATCTTTATAAAGCGACATACCTGTTTTACTTTTCCCTTTTAGTTTAAATAGTTTCCATCAGGGGGCACACATGAGACATGTTATCTCAGTGGGCAAGGAGAAAGACTGTCGTGACACTTTTATTCCATCTGAAGAACCCTAATCTCTTAAAGTCCTGGCTTATTGTGTAGTTGTTGAACATATTATTCAGTAACCACTAGGACTATAATTTTTCAGCAATTGCAGTGAATTTAATAAACAAGCTATGTAGTGTGAGAGTTAGGAAGAATTTAGATCTACCAGTGTGGGAGTTTACAGGGTTAATTTGCTTGTGCCCAAACAACCTTTATCTTCTTTTTCTACTGTCACTTTTGTTGTAATCAGCTACTGCACTGCCAAATTTTTTTGGCTGCTGTACTGAAACATTTTTGAAAAGATTCTTTAAAGAACCATATACAACAGGCTCTCTATAGTACATGATATAAAACATGTTTTATTTATTTTGTTTGATCAAAATGAATTATTTGTCTTTTTAATGTTTCAGTCGCATTCATGATAATATTATACATTATGAATGTACTGCTCACCATCATGTAGAACGGTTTAGGATTTAGCATGTCGGGAAATTTAAATGCCTTAAAATGTTCAGGTTAGCTAAACTAAAACATGTTTATTCATACTATAAAATACATTCATATAATGAATATCCATCTCTAAAGTGAAATTGTTTTTTTGTAAGAACTGTAAATGCTACATGTATATAAGAATTATTAAGCTGGCAGTACTCACTGTGTTTCACCTGTTGTTCTGCTTTACTTCACTTACATCTCTTTTTTTTACTTTTTTAAAACAAAAAGTAAACAAACCGTGCAAAATGAAATGAAACTTCACTTTTATAGTGATTGCTTTTAATAATGACAAATGCAAAATATATGACCTTGTGAAGCTTGTCACATAATTTAAATAGCATACATCAAAAATATTTTCTGATTTGCAAAGAGCCATGCAAATTGCCACGGTTCTGTAATTGCCTTAGCCAAAGAACCCTTTTTGTTAAGAGTGTACCGTTTCAGCAAAATTTTCAACTCCTGCCTAGCAGTTAACAAAAAGCAAGTTCGTTATGAAACAATTGCTAATCCAATATCTGATTGCACTGCAATTACAAAGTCTATGAGCGCTGTCAGACATGTCACATTTCCCCTGAGAGAGCGGCTAATGGATCCAGTGCCTCAATTGATGTAATGATAAGAATACCAGTGATTTATAATATAGAATATCTCACTTAAGTACCTCACTCCTGCTTTCACACCAGAAAGCCTCTCTATTATGGAACAAGGTCTAAAATTGCTGCATTTTCATGTTCAATTATGTTCAGAAAGGTCCTGAGACTAAATCACAATGGAGGTTGTTTTACAGCCATATTCTTTGCATGAATTTGAATTTTAATTCAGGTACACTGTATCTGGGGTTTTTTTTTCATATAAAGGATGTAATTATGATATACTTGTAATTCAGCTTAAAATAAATGTATTGCAGTTATGGTAGTGATTTGAGATTTTTCTTTTTTCTTTTTTTTATTGAATTGCTCATCCTCAGAGACCATGTGAGCTCCTGAAGAAGAATAGCTGTTAGTAATCGCCCACACGCACAAATGTGAAATATTTTAATGAGCAATCTGTCTCATTTTGAAAATTATCAAGCCAATCCATTTCGACAATATTATTCCTCATAGTCATGTCACTTAGAGAATTCAGTCACTTAGAGTTTTTGCAAATTGCTCTATAATAAATTACCATCTAACACTGCATTAGGGTTCTAGAGACATAATAACTTTGTAATACATCACTAATTGCAGTTCCTTTCTTGCCTCTTTTAGGTGCTGTCATGTCATGGTGAATGTGGATCACCAGGCACTGGTAAGATTAATACAAGTAATGCAACCATGTTAAAAGTAGAAAAGTAGGTTGCTTGATATTGAATGGCAGAAATGAGTTAAGTGGATATGGTTATAGTTAAAGAAAGGGCCATTGTCTTTTACTGTCATGTCCAGTGTGGCACAGATTTATTGGTGTGTGTGTGTGTGTGTGTGTGTGTGTGTGTGTGTGTGTACTAAGAGAGAGAAATATAGAGACAGACTGTCTCACTTTCATTAACTGTCCAGGAGTTCCAGTGCCTTTGTCATAAAATAGTTCAGGGACTGAGATAAGGTCAAGAAATTTAAGATGATTCCAGATTGTTTCCCAAAAGGTACACACACACACACACACACACACACACACACACACACAGCAAAAACAAAAAAGTGTTATCCCACACATTATCCCATGTGTCCATTTTGTTTTTTATTTTCTCCTTCAATGACATCATAAATGTAAGCTCAGGCTCAGCTTGTGGGTAGAAACTGTACATGTACTGGCAGTGGAAGAGAGAGACAGACGCGTCCTGAGTTTAAGGCCCACAGGCTCTGAGCCCGGTGTTTTCACACCCACATTTGGGTGTGTGTGGGTGGATAAGTGGGCAGAAAGCCTGTGACTCATCCTCCTTCAGTCCTACACAGGGCAGCTCCTCGCCACCCATCATCTCTGAGCCTCTGCTTCCACCTCCTCTGCTTTCCACCCATTTAGTTTCCTTCCTTCTTCTCTCCTCTTTATTTACTCCTCTCTTTATATCTCTCTTCTGACTTCCTCTCCTGTCCTCTCATCTTCAGTCTTCTCCTCTCATCTCCTCCCCATTCCCATAATCCATTTCCTTCTCTCCACCTCTCCTTTCCTTGTTCATCCTCCTTCCTTGTCATCTTCTCCTCTCTTCTAACCTTCTGTAGACCTTTTTTTCTCTCTCTCTCTTGCTCCTTTCCACTCCTCATCCTTCTTCTTTCTTCTGTATTCTTCTCTATCCTCCTCTCCTGCTTGTCTTTGTTCTCTTCTCCTTTCCCTTCTTTGATCTCACCATATCCACTGTGCTCATCCTATGACTAGTATCTGTTTGTGTTGATTCAAGAGAGCAGCATTAGACATGTTAGGGGAATTGCCATGAGTCAGGCATCACATAATTTAATTCTTTATTTCAGTTACTTGGCAACACATTTGTCTTTCAGCAGAAGACTTTTGTTGCCTTAATATGATTGTGCAATTCATACCTTCGTTTTGTTCTGAACTTTCAGTCTTTATTGAATATATCACAAATTATAGCCCAGAGTAAGTTGTGCTTTTGGGGAGAAACCACTTTGGAAGTACCAGGAAAACAACATGTATATTATAGATAATTGGATAATGTCTGTAAAGCAAAATTCATTGAAAATCCATGAGAGGGTGCTCACATGTGTGAAGAAGCCATTGTGTCTTGTCAGACGCAACACTGATAGAGACACTGACCAGATCACAGAGGTCTGGCTTTCACACTCAATCACATGTGAGGGCAAAAACAGACAATGCAGTAGCACAGGAAGACTGCTGGGGATATGAGCTAGGCGCCTCTCTAAAAAAAAAAAAGTGACATAGGGACAGAGGCTAAGAGTGGGACAGATGACCCCTGACATGTTTGTTCTGGAGAAAATGAACTCCAGTCATCTTAAGCTCTGTAAGCAGCTAGAAAGAAGTACCCTTATTCCCTATTATTTACTCTGTCGTCCGTACTTGTTTTCACTCTTGCCCACTGCCCTCTCCCTCTCTTGGGTTTCACTATCTGATCCAAGTTATCACAGTCTTTTGTCTTACCTTGCTTTTCTTTTTCTAGCCTGCTCTCTTGCTTTTCTCTCTGTTCGTCTCTCCCTTCCTCTGTCACCTTTTATGTTGTTTAGAATGGCCTTGGACTTGCTAGCCAAGCCAAACAGAGTAATCGCTCTCCCTTGGTGATTACGCCACTTTGGCTTGGTGGGAATGAATCGAAGGGAGCTTTATCGGCATTGTATAACATCAGCACTTTCTCCCGGCCCAGCAGCTAAGATAATTGAAGGTGGTTCTTCAGGAAGTGCCTGAAAGAGTCCCCTTGTCTAGGCTGGGTAGGGTGGGAGCACGCCAGCTGGGGGCTGGGCTCTGAGAGCAGGAAACCCTGCTCAGCATGCTGAGGGAGAATGGAATGTTTATAAAGAGCACGCTTGGAACTTCCAGGATGAGGGTGTGAACTGCTGCCGTTCTTGCTCCCTCTTTCTAATCGCCGGCTCAGCTGAGGTGGAGGACAGGGAAGCTGTGACTCGGCCGTGTCACTCTGGCACCATGTTAGCTGATGCCGCAGCGGGGACAACCCACTTCCAGGATGTAAGTGTGTAGAGAGTGCCGGGGTCAGTAAGAATCAAGGCGGGGGTCCTGCATCCTGATTTCAACAGGACAGCCAGAGGCGGCAGGCTGGGAGACGGCAGCCTGGGCGTGTTTGTGTGTGTATGTGGGTGAGAATGAGTGAGTGCGTGTGAGGAGTGGGGAGTGCGTAGGAAGCAGAGAAGGAGGGGAAAAAAACGTGGGTGTTGAGGGGGCGAGTGAAAGCAGGATGCTAGCAAGTGAGTGCAGCTTAGGGAGAGGGGGCGAGATAGAGTGAGAGCGAGCAGCAATCTCAGCTGCTTTTCATCTGACACCTTTTAAAGGGCCAACCAAGGGGTGGAGGAGCAGACGGGCAGGCTCCATTAAATGCTCTCACACTCTTTCCCACCCACCATCCAACTCCTACCCAAAACCCAGCCATCGCTGGTGACAAGGGACAGTAAAGAGGGGCCATAACTCCCTGCCTATTACTAGATTGATTTACCACTGAAGGATTATAGGCTTTCAGAACAACATACATGCTAATTGCCTGTTATTATTCAGGATGGTGGTTATTTAATATCAGAGAGGCCTGAGAGATGAATCATCTCAGATGGTCTGTTGTATTTGGGTGTGATTGGACTATGCTTTTTTTAATCTAATCTGTAGTCTAATTTCTTCAGCAATGTTCAGATTTCACATATAAATTGATCATTTAAAATAAGACTCTATATATTCAGTATTAATAGCCAGCACTGCTGGAACTGAGAGAAACAGTATCCATGTGAGCCCTAATGTATACGATAATCACCACAGCTATAAATCAGTAATGATAACAGAGTTTTAATAGAGTGCCAGTTTCCACAGTGGGAGTGTTTTACATTCTCCTAGCTGGGTCACACTTTTCTCCATTTGCTTGGCAAATTGCTCATTGTCAGCTCTTTCAAACACATGGTTGGCATGGCTACCAGGCATCTCTGTGGCAGGTCTTGTGCCTTTAAAAGATGGGCCTGTGGGTGTGTGTACATGTGTGTGAAGTGGAATGTAATACAAGCATGCCATATCTGTGGCTGATAAGGCTTGTGAAGTCATGCCTCACCAGCATGACCATGACGTTGTAGTTGTGTCGCTGTTACCTTGTGACCACCAGCTCTGCAGCCACCTAATATAGCCATGCAGTGCCAGGAGTGAGCCAAGCAGGCCAGCTCGATTAGGAGTGAGGGGGGAGTGCCTCATAGTCCTGACATTGCTAACCAGCTGACTGCCCAGATTCCTACATTGCTCAGTCTGGCCAAGCCAAGTCATGTGTGGAAGTGTACTCTTTCTGAACGCACGGTCACTATGCCAGGCACTTTTCCTCTGCGTTTGATGTGGTGACCTGATTTTGGAACTGACTGCTATGCTATGTAAAGGGCTTGGGTTAGGATTTCTCTATACAATCAAAGAATATGACTGCTGGGGTGCTGATCAATGATTATTACTCATTATTACTCATACAGTTTTGTGTGCTGATACAAAATTGAGTGTTTGAGCTTATGTGTAAATGTTTCGTTTAAATTTTGTAGTGATTTTGGATTTAGTGGAAGGGATTTTTAAGGAAGGGTTCCACATATTACCAATGCAATAATATTATCTACAGTTCTGAGCACAAAAATATATTACCTTAACTGAAATTTAAACAGTAAAAGTTTATGTATTATATTATATTATATTATATTATATTATATTATATTTAATAAAATAGATAAGTAATTCATTTTTATCAGGTCTTGGTGAGGGTGAGAGGTCAGGCAGAGGGGTCTCAGGCTCTCTTTGATCTCTACCTTTATGGAGCTATTGGCAGCCATGGCTTACACCTTCTACAACAAAAGAATGCCAGGAATTCATCTGAATTCCTGTGAGAGCTTATTATCTTCATTATTTGCTTAAAGATAGCAGCATTCCTGTCTTTCAGTGTGGTATAAATATTACCCTACCCAGATTAAAGCTATAATCAGGATGTCCCTAAAGCTAAACAGAATTTAAATTGACCTGTTTTACCCTGTTTCATTCAGATGATTCATTAAAAATATGTAGGTATTAATACGTAGGTTTTACATTTACAGAAAATGAACACAACAATGTAAAATGTTACAGAACCTAATGATTTGTAATGATTGGTAAACTAATGATCAGTTTTAAAATTCACTTTATAACTAACTGAGTATAACCAAGAAGCTAATTTTAATCTTAATAATTTTAATATTTTTTAAACAATGTATCTGCATTGATAATAAAGAATACAAAATTATATCTGAATTAAATAAAAGTAAATTCACAAAGGCAAGTAAACAGAAATTATTGTCTTCAAACAAAAGTATATTAAAAAAGTCCCATTCAATATATTCAATTCAATATACAAAAGTAGATTAAAAAGGTCCCGTTATATATATATATATATATATATATATATATATATATATATTTCTAGCCTCAAATAGAAAAGTCCTGTAATTCTAAAATTATTCACTTACACATTATGAATTCCCTCCTGAAAGAGAAGAATGTTTGTAATAGTCCATTAAGTCACTGATCTCACAGGCCACAATGCAACATGTGTATGTTAGTAGAAGTCATTATCTAATATCTAAGGTAGTTTAGATAATTCTGAAAGTGGGAGCAATGTGTTTCTTCCTCTGGAAGTAATTCATCCCTTAAATGAAACAAGTAGGAAGCACATGATTTTAATAACAATAAGTGCTTCAGCACGCTCTGTACTTACATTTCAAAGCTCCTGAGTCACTAAACTTCAGCCCACTGACAAGAAAATGAGCATGTGACACGTTACGATGTGTGATTCATCGCCACCTCCTCTCCTCTATTTCAATACAAGCTGTCTATGCTGCGGTGAGCTCGGTTGGACCATCCAGACTGACACAGCGGGACATAACAAACACACACACATGCACACAGTACACACAGTCACACCGTCTGCCATGCACAGACTGCCAGGGAGAAATGGGCAGTGAAGAGAAAGATCTATACCCATAGTATGTAAGCTCATCTTGTTCAGTAAAATATTAGTATTATTAGCTCAATAGATGTAATACATAATATGGATATATAAATATGTATCTATCTATATATCTATCCGGATTATATATATATATATATATATATATATATATATATATATATATATATATATATATATATATATATATATATATATATATATATGTATGTATGTATAAAGGGTTTATGATGTTTTTCATTTTCAATATTTACATTTCTAATTTTATTGTTGAAAGGAGAGATATAACAACAGTTACTGAAATAATTTTTCATATATTTTATTGGGTTAATTAAATGTCAAATTAAATTGCACAAATCCTCATGAATTATAATCTTAGATGAAAATAATACCCACAGTAGCGCTCTAAAAATCATTACTAAGATGTGTGGATATGTGTGGATAGGTTATCCCCTCTCTTGCATAACTAACCGTCCTGAAAGATTGACAGTGGATGAGGAATTGGTGAAGCAAATCAGCGTGTGTTAGGAATTGTTAGAGCGTATGAGTTGCACCAATGCTGGTTAGCGGGCTGGTATTTGTGTACTTTAAATTGGGACTGAACTGCATTATTTTGCCCAGGAATTGGGGGGGTAAATCAGAGCTTGTGTGATCTGAGCTTGGCCTAGCCGGCAGTGCGTGGGGATGACTCAGTCACTTTCCTGGTGACTAACAACACAAATATGGGAGTTTAAAAGTAGTTTCAGTGCCGCTGTGGCTCCACATGGCCGCTGAGAGAGTGACAAGCAGGTGGATTGGTAATTAATTCCCTTTCTCTCATGCTCTTTCCTGAGTTAATCCAGGTGAAAGGTGAGCTTGTGAAAGAAAATGGTATTGAGCCATTTGAGTACAATATAGGGTTTCCCAGAATCCATGTGAAATTCAGTACTTTCTTCTGGATGCAGAGGTGGAGATGAAGCCAGGAGAATGGGCTGGAGATTAAAGGGAATGAGCTAGATTATAACACTACTGAGAAAAGCATTACCTGTCCAAAAAGCAAACTTGCTCTGTGGCCTCACCTTTATTGAATTTCCATAAACCATAAAGATCCTGTTGGTATAGAGTCGCTTCATTTTTATTAAAGATTACAAATTAGATTTGGATGTAGGTTGGGGAAAAATATTTTTCTATATATATTTTGTCATGAATCTTTATTAATAATGTATTATTGATAATACTATTACCAGTGGTTTACTGAAGCATGTTTCTGTAACTTGCCATATACATTTGCTAATAGGTTCACTTTGGTATCACTCAATGAATAATGACAAATCTGCTTGTTTCCCTTTTTTTCCAAGGATAATATAACAGATGTTAAGTTTTATGGAAATACTGTGATGTCTGTGGAGCACTAACACACTGCAAGAGGTTATTTCTTCAGCTGCACATTGTCATAGACAGCATGTGACACTCTGGGGGCTCCCTTTGAGAAAGCAGGGCTGAAGTTCATAAAGCCTCATTAGGTTCATTGAATATGCTGGAAGTGAATAAAGAGTGCCAAACATTTGCCTTATGTAGAGACACTGACCATTTTACAAACATGCAAGCAGGGGAGTTTCCTGCTGTTGAGGATCCGCGACATAGCCTAGGCATTCTCAGTCGGCCTTGCTTGCTTTTCTCCCCTCCTCCCACTATACTCATTTTTTTTTCTGAATGGGTGTCCTCTGTCTAACCTCTCAATTCAGAATGTTGAAACAGGACACTGTGCTAAACAGTGATAGGTTGCCAGAGAAATGCTCAGCCCCTCAAAGCCAGCTATAGGACCTCTGGGAGTCAGTCTGCAGTGTATAACCGCTTGACAAGAGAGAGAGAGAGAGAGAGAGAGAGAAGGAGGGCCATTCTAGAGGAAGGGAGGGAGCAACTCGGAGCGAGAGAGCGAGGGAGGGAGAGGATTTTAAATCCGATGACAGTGATAACAGTGATAGTCAGCTCAGGCTCGAGTGGCGGAAGGGTCTCAGCTGAATCAGGAAGCCACCTCTGGTTTGACATATACAGCTTTTATCACCAATGTTGCTGTCACTTTAAGACTGTTACTGATTAGCCGCTGAAGACTGACTGGACAGAGAAAAAAAGGACAGACCAAAAAAGAGAGACAGAAAGGAAGAGAGAAGGAGAGAGTTTCAAGCTGGAAATCACATGGAGAACACCAGTAATATGCTTGAGCTGACCGGGGAGCTCTGTTTTATTTTCCAGCAGTAATTCCGGCGCATTGACATGCTATGAATCTGATCTCTTTTTCTCTCTGTGTTTCTTTCTGCCTCTCTGTGATTGTGGGTTCTGAAGAGGCTGGACAGGGAGAAGACTGAGACTCAGCACATGCAAGCAACATTCAGCCATCAGGAAATAC
Organism: Ictalurus furcatus; assembly: GCF_023375685.1. NCBI lineage: Eukaryota > Metazoa > Chordata > Actinopteri > Siluriformes > Ictaluridae > Ictalurus > Ictalurus furcatus. The sequence continues at coordinate 17,856,923 of NC_071260.1, read as the reverse complement.
TCCTTTCACCCAGACTGAGTAAGTGAACAAGGGGGGGTGGGTGTTGGGGGGGAGACAGAAAGCTCTGTCTACTAATGGATATCATATGGCGCGTGTTAAAATTGAGAAATTGTTTGCAGATTTGTGATAACTAGTCTTGAGAAAAGTTAGAATTATAAAAAATAAAATAAAAATTGTGCTTTATGTTAATGTATATTAATTATATTATATGTGTGCGTGTGTTTTTGGTTTGTTAGTGCTTATGTGGCTACATGTGCTTTGTGTGGCTAGGACTGCCATTTATTAAGTGTTCTTGCTTTCTCAACGTGTCACATGAGGAACCTTTTTGGGGGGGGATAGCTCTTGTGGTAAATGAAACTGATTTTTGAGCTGCCATAGGAGACAGGTCTGGATTTTTTGTGGTATGACAGCTTAGGCTGTCTTTTTGCTTTTGTATGGAAGAAATTTAGCTGCTCCCTGCACAGGCTAATCTTTTTTTTTTTTTTTTTTTTTAAATTAGTGGGGAATTCCCCTTGGTAGCAATCATGAGATCCCCCCGAGTAAGTTGTGGCTGCTTCTAGTGAATTCTGAATGAGGAACTATGTACACACTGTCCTATACAGCACGGTGCTGTTTCTTATGAATGAATGGGCTGGAGAAAGTCCAGCGCTGATTGGTCAGTTGCTTTTGGCTAATCAGATGACAAGCTCTCTGATTAGCCCATGAGTGGTCGGTCAGTGGGTGGAGTTACCGGTCTTCAGACTTACAGTGCCTTCTGCCTCTTACTGACCAGCTGTTAGGGTGATGCTGGACCGAAACCTATTGGACAAAAGCTATTGGTGTGTATGTATGTGTGTGTGTAGTCACTGGACACACACAGCATGTAAGTAAGCAGGCATGCTGGATTTGGCCTCTTGCCCAGCTGTTCATCAGAATACAGCGTAACGTCATAAAGTTGACCTTTATAAAGTAAGCATTAACTGCCAATAATGTTTTGTCTCAGGAAATTATTTAATTGCTGCCAAAGCACAGAGTCCAGGGACATCAGAACATCTGATTTGGTTAAATTATATGGCAGCTATTAGTTTTAAATTAAGGAAATGCAGTTGCTAGAAATATTAATAGTAATATATTGCTCTTTTAAATTCAAGAGGTCTAAATGATAAAGAAGTGTTATATAGACAAATTATATCTCAGTTTTGGGGGTTTTTTTTTGGGAAAGAGCTAGAAAATACTTATTGCATAATTAATTTTTAAGCCATCACTTTGTGAGAAATTTTGTATAAGTCCAGGTAGTAGATACACCGCTAACTAAAGTGTACCTTTGCCACCAAGCTGTAGTGACGGAACTCAGACTCAGACCAGCCTATAAAGGTGCAAAGGCCACTAAACTGCTGCCACACTAACCTAATTATTTTCCTTCCGGAAACTAGCTCACACAATAGCCTCCCTAAAATTAGACCTCAAGGCTAGCGGCCACCATTGGAGGCTCCAAGCGGAAGTGGAAGACTGAGAGAGTGGGTGTGGGGAGGGTGTGTGCGGGTTTCTGTTGGACTGATGCTTTGTCCCTCTAGAAAGGAATGTGGCGGTCACACATTGACCTCTGTGCGTGCAACACGCTTTCATGGGAAGGTGCAGCCTTCCCTGGCCCCCTCCCACCATCGGCCTCACGTACCGTCACACACCTTCTGTGCTTTAGTACCATATAATACTAACCACTCCCAAACCCCTCTATCTATCTGTGCCAAGATCTATTCACATTCTCACCGTATATGAAGCCTGCTCATGATGTTAACTCTGTGGATTGCCATATGGAAAAGAAGGCAAGTTTGTGTGTGGAAGTCACAAAATGTTTCTCTCACTTTAAGAATTAGATCAGACTCAACACAGTGCTTTGCTTGTCTCTAATAACAACTCCAAAGCAGATATTGGTATGGTATTATAATTTATATTCAGATAGTATTCTTATTTAATTATTAACAAGATCTTGGATTAATGTGGTATAATCAAACTACTCATATTTACTTCAGATAGTACTTAAAGAGTGTAATGTGTTATAAGCAGCATTAAATATGTATATGTTAATTTGGGCGTCACCATTTTTGAGCTCACATTTGCAGGAGTTTCACTGCTACTAGTGAATCATCATGGTTTGGATTTTTTTTTTTTGTAAGGGAGAGAATAGAGTACTCATTTTTCACTTGCTCTGTCAGACGTTACACCTACTCTCACTGAGGTAGGAGTGGCTGGTGGAAAGGTGCTGGGCATACACTGGCACGTAACACCCAGGTGGAGAGTGTAAGGTAACACATACGTGTACCAAGGGGTGTGTACCATTATAATGATGTCACTAAGTAGGTTATTGTGCCATGACTACCATACGTGTCCCACAGGCCAAGCTTGTATATCTTGAGTGATTCCAGAAGAGCTCCAAGATCAGATTATGCTCCTTTTGCTGGGCTTACACTAGTCTGTTTACACAACAACTGAAGTCTCAAGCTTGAATTGTGGAGTTAAGACCAGCATCCTGTAAGAGACATGGATTCCTTACCCACTTTATCTTCTTACCTCACTGATGTTGGTAATGACAGTTGAGATATGATAGCAGATGTGGTTGTGTGAATGTGAGGGTGTGTGCATGACGTACGAACTCAGGTAATGGCAGGACATGCACTTGCACACACCCTTCTTTGTGCGTGTCACCATGCCCATATTTGGCCAGTGTTTCCTCTCCTGGGCAACACACAGGCAGTGCATTGAACTGCAGTAAACCTAGGGTAGTCAGAAAGTGACTCCACAAGTGGACACACCTCATGGAACAGGAGAATCATTGGAGATGGGAAAACCATCACCAGCCATTCCCATTTAAAAAATGTTATACCTTTTTAGTACAGCATATTGGGTATGGCACAATGTGTGGAGGTTTAACGTGTGTTAATTTTTAACCTAATTCAATGTTAAGCAAACCCTAAAAATATCACAGAAACCTTTTTATACATAGTTTGCTCCTGTGTAGTAAAAAAAATCAACTGTTTTTGTTTAATGTTAAGGAAGAGACACTGGTGAGCTTAGCAATAGCAAATGAAGATGAACACTTACCTTAGTTATGGAATGGAGAAAAAAATATCTGATATGATTGAACATGTATGGCTGCCAGCTGAACTGACACAGGAGAGGGCAGTAGTGGCTGACCAAAGAAAACATGTTATTCATGATGTGACTGCATAGCATTATTGATGATAAATTCATCAGAATTATACAGAAACTTTTCAAGTGCTCAGATCCCAACCAAATCCCTCAGTGCTTCAATGTCTATCGGCATACTCAACTAAAACATACTACTAAAGCAACAGGGACAATGATTGGAACATTCCTGACATGAACCACACTGAAAATGCACCTTACTTATCAAAGACAAAGGTAAAACTCAACCACCTCCCCCCAAAAAATTAGGAACTGTAAATATAGGTTTGGCAACGCGTCTATTCAGGTTTTGAAACGTACCTAATTTTGTTTTAAAGGTCTCATACAATAGATTTACATGAGTCCAATGTCAAAAAACACTTTAATTTGCTCATACTTTAAGTTGCAGCATTACCTTTTTTCCGCAGTGTCAAAAACAACTCGTTCAATGATCCGTTCATTCTAAACTGAACCTATTCTGCTCTCAATGGTCAGATGTCCCAGTCTGTTGTGATTGGTCTACCTTACAGCACATGTCGGAAAGGGAACATCCACTACAATATCCGAGTTTACCATATCCACAATAATGTGTGCACTGCTCTAACCTGCTAATTATTGATGCTCCTGTTGGAGACAATTGGTGCACTGGCAGGCCAAACTCTTTACTGCCTCCATGATGTGCACAGCAAGGTGGAAGGGATTCAGTCATCAGCAGCAGGGTCAGTGTGCTCCTAAACAGAGTGGGTATTATGGCTATTTTAAGGAGCGTTGTGCTGCTCTAATGGAACGGAATTTATCGGTCTTCATTTAGATGTAATGCTATACACTTGAGCATGGTTCAAGAGCACGACCGGACCTTGGGCGACTCAGAGAGTTATTCATACTGAAGAACATAAATCCTTTGCACTTCAGTCCAGTGTATGTGTGTATGTGTTCTTCCAGTGTGCTGAAAAGAAGCATTGCCTCAACAGTACTGTGGTAATGAAGTTGACTGTGGCTGTGAATGTCAGCCTGAATGGCAGAGGATGTGTATTTACAGTATGCATGTGTGTATGCCTCTATGGCTCACACATCACTTTGCTCCACATTGCGGTGAAAGATTTCTTTTTACCTTGAACTTGGTCTACCCACAGACTTTTTACCCTAAGTCCTGCATTAAAGAGCCATAAAGCAAATGAACTTCCCAGTCCTCCTGTCAGCCTGCTTTCTCCAATGGCAAGGTTTTCTTGTATTCCATGACCTCTGAAGGTAAAAGGAGACTGTGTGTCTTGCCTGGCCTCTTGGAGGTTATCAACATTTTTGAAACTGGTCAGAACCAGTTATGCTCACCTTCCCAGTTTTTGAGCAATCAGCTAATGGAATTATATGATAAAAGTCAGTAGCACCCCTACACTCTGTGTGGAGCAAGTAAGTAGAAGTTGAGTGAAATGAATCCCTTCCAGGCCTCTGATGAGGTCCAGACCAAGGATCCCAGACCTAACCCTTCATCAGGCTTTATGCAGCTGAAGGCTCTTCCTCAAATTAAATTAGACTTTAAAAACAACCCATCAGCCTCTGGAATGTAAGGGGGACCACCTCATCAAGGTAATACATCTGTGTTTTGACCCATGAAGTTCCCCAATTCTCTACCCGCTTTCATGAGATAGCTCTGGGAATATAGCCATGTTCTAGGCAACAAGAGTGTATCTTCAGAGGAAGTCACAACAGTAACTGACATTTTCAGGCTTCTTTCAACATGACGACAGGAAAATGGCAAAAGATAGAGGGTCTTCAGAAAAAAAAAATCGATTTTAATCAGGGTGTGAGCACTGGCTGGAAGAGATATAGGAGTGTAGAGGTTTCTGTTATGGTGTCATAAGTAAAAATGGGTCTGGATTGGTTGTGATTGCGTCGGTGGGGCTGCTGATAAGAGTGTGAAGGAAATATCACTTTGGACAGTGTTCACCTCTCTTCAGCTAATATGAGCAGTACTGAGCATGGGGTTTGACAGGCTGTGGGTTGTGTTTGTGCATTTATTTATGGAGTTTGCTGACATTGATTCTCACATTGTCATTTAGAGCAAAAAAAGGACCATAGGCAGAGTATCAGGTTCTCTTTTGTTTTGTTTTGCTTATGGTACACAAATATACAAAACATAATGGGGAATTTCTTGTTGTTTGACGCCATTTGCCGTTATGTCAGGCAAATTAGATGTTAAGCTAATATTATTAGATACCATCATTTTTCCATGAATTTGTTTATTTACTTGTCTACCTGATGACATCTGGCTTTATTGAGCTCACTGATTGGAAATTGCCTAATGTGAGTTGCATAAGGTAGAACTGTAATTTAAATGCAATTGTATTGCAAATAACAAAAGTTGCACAAACGTTGCATCATGTAACCCCAGCTTTGCACCCAAACAGGAACACGTTCACACAAACCCCTACACTCACACTTTCTCCTTCCCCCTCTCTGTGCTGCCCCACCTCCTCTGGTGGGTGAGGGCAATGATTCAGTTCCTGTTCAGTGGCAGACCACGTTGACAGAACTCTGGTCAGGGGCTTGGCTGTTGCTCCTCTCAGAATGTGGATGTGGTCAGGCCCAGTCATCTCTCAGGCATCTTGGAGGAAACCCACATCAACTGAAACACGCTGGGTCTCCAGGAATAGCCTTGCCAGCAAGACTACTACCCCCCCACCCCCACCCCCCCAGACTCTAAACCGTGCCCTCCCATTTTTAGCCCTAGAGCCATGATAGTAAAAATAGTGAGGAGCAGCACCCAGAAAGCAAGCTGTGGATCTGCCAAATATCTACTCCACCATCAAGAGATCGACTGCCAGCAAAGTAGCCATTAAAGTCAGTAGCACTGATAGTAGTCCATAAGTAGATCTTCCCAAATAGTGCCTAGTATGTATTTATAAGGACTGGAAACATTAACAGTTTAGGTTTCAGTAGTAAAAATGCAAATGAAAATTTGTTAAAATGTTGAATAACGTTGGTCTTTGTTTTTGTACATATAATAGCATGCATCTACATATCCTGGTGTCTTCAGCCTTGTTGAAGTTGAGCACTATTAAGTCTCAAGTCTTCCACAAGGGCTCCTTCTTGCAGAAATCTAGCTTATTGTTTGTTTCTCTTTGTCCAGTAGATCCTGAAGTTGGGATGAGGTGTTGCGAGGGAAATGCTTAGCAGTCTGCAAGATTAGAGGCTCTTGGTATTATAAACTCACCACTTTACTTCTTTGTAATAAAGAAGAAGCTCTCAGAGCACTAATCATTTGGAGTTAAAATGTATCGTGTTCTCTGGCACAGAGAGAGCCTCACTCTGGAAGATTGGTGGATTAGCTTGAGCATCATCTACTCAACATGAGGGCTGGCTTGCTTCACGATTTCCCAGATGGTCATTTTCTCATTGTTTCTCAGTACTGGTTATAAGGCGTTGAAAGGACACCAACTTTTATAAATATGTATCAGTAGTATTGATATTGTTTTCAGAAATTGAGTTGTACAAATAGACTAAACATTTATGTTCTTTTCTTTCTTACAGGTTCAGAGGGTTCACATTACAGTTTAATTTTATATGTGATAATGCCATCTTCTAGCTCTTAGCTAAGAACAGTGAAACAGATTTTCATTATTACGTTATTATTTTTTTTTAATTCTATTGTTGCAAATTGCTAGACCTTTTGTGGAAATGACATGCTTGAATCTAGATCAGAGTCCAAATGTTGCTGTCCACTTAGTCTTGTGGAAATAAAAGCGAGTGTTGTAAAATGTCATAAAATAACAAATTCTAAAATAAATAATTTTAGGTTCGTTATAAGCACTAAATGTTAAAATACACCACAAGTCTTTGAAGCAATTTGGGCACTACTGATTTGCTGAGTTTCATTCAATAACCACTTACTGTACAAGCTAGGAAAGCACTTTAAAATCGATTATATAGGATAGAACTCTGAAGCCCCTTAGCTCTTTCTTTCTCTCTGAATTGTCTAAACTCCCTCTGAGCTGATCACTAGACCTGGAAGGTTATGAATGGAATGTTCACAAATTCTCCTGATGGCTACAGATCATTACTGAGACTGTGGCTCACGCCAGGGCATACAGCAGAGTAGCAGCCGGAAGCAAATACCTCCCTAGGGAACATCAGGCTATGTTATCCCCCATCCCCCCTACCACCCGCACGCAGGCACGCACACACACACAGACACACACACACACACACACACACACACACACATGCGTGGGAGAGAACCATCTGTAACTTGTATTTTTAAAGTCATTTATTTAATGTATGTCAGTCATGAAACGGAACACACCTATTATGAGTTTGGTATGGTATATATAGTATTGCGAGTCTTACCATGAAGTGAATTTCCACACAGCATACACAGAACCAAAGATTTCAAAACTGGTCTGGTGAGTTTTCCTAAAAATCTGCTATAGTGCAATGAGATCAGTTGTATATGTTGAATTAGTAATGGGCTATGAAGTATCTGGAAATTGGTGTATTGGGATTTCATAGTAATATTGCTATATATTTGTCAGTCAGGAAAGTGCTGTGGGATATTAACTGTTATTTTGTAAGTTACATATGACACATCTTGAAAAGGAACCAAAAAATAACTAGTCAGACTGAGTATTGTCAATATCAATTAGTATATTTGCCAGCGATATGCTTTGATAGTAAGTACTCAGTACTAAAATAGGCCATCAGTCAATATAAACTTCCTGCAGCTCAGTAAAATCCCACTTAGTGTTTTTCTGATAATTATGGCTCAACCATTGTTCCATTTAGTGATCTGTATTGTACAGTGACGTTGTGGTGGACAATGTCTTAAAATGCCACAAAGCTTTGTCAGCACAACTAAAAAATCAAACCACAAACACACATTCCACTCAGTCAACATATTGCAATTTTTACATCAGCATTTCCGAAGTAACAAGTCTGAATTTCCCATTTTCTGTGCACTCAAAACGACAAGTTCACTCTCGTATGACAGTGGGAACCTCATTATTGAATACCCAGCCTTATAGCTATATTCTAGCAACTTTATATTGTATCTTCTACTGACTGTGCCTTTACCATGCAGGATAATGTCACGCTCAGAATCTCCCAGCATCAGTCTCAGAGCCTGATCAGGCGGGCACTGACAGTTAGCAGGGACATTGCGCTGGAATTTAGACAGGGTCACAAGGGTGGGAACAGTTTCCACAACAGAGAAAAATTTGAGTCAAATGACCATCAGCTGGTCCAAGAATCAATATGGTCACAAGGACTCAGGTATGCTTGGCTGGAGCCACTACTGAGGATGTGAAATGTCTTTGCTCTCACTGCCTTCATGACTCACTTGTGTTCAGGGGTTTGTCTTGAACTGTTATGTATATAATTTTGGCATATTTCACTTTTGCTGCACACATAACAAAATTAAGAAGCGGTCTCAAATGATTGTGCAGTGCCATTGATCAGCATCTGGTCAATTTGTTTTTAAAGCAGATTTTGGAACAGATTTCAGTAGTCAGTCAGACTTATCTGTTTCTTCCCAACCAGGGTGTATTCCTACCAGTGTTCCTGGGATCCACCACTACCTTGAATAGGATATAGTGGCTACTGAAGATGAATTAATTAACATACTGAAAGTACAAGGAAAATTATGTAGTTAGATAAGCAAAAGACAAGTGGATAGGTCTATGTCCACTTTAGGGACCTGGGAGTTAAAGGGGTCAAACATTGGGTTCAGTGTTTGGAATCATATCCTCCACTTACTTTCACTCTCTCACTCACTCACTATAATAGCAAAAACATTGTTGAAACAACACGCTCTGTCTAACTGGTTAACAGAAGTGTTTCGTGTGCAGCAGAACCACAGTTTATGTTTGTATACCTTTCTGACTGCAGGCTAATGGGGATGAATGAGAGCTATTTGCAAGCCTTAACAGTGTACTTAGAAAATGCCCATCAGGAAATTATCCACCACCTACTGTTGTCCCCCTGTGCATGTTTGCATAAAGAAAGAATGGCTCTGTTCACAATTTCTAACCACCAACCCTTCTCTCTCTCTCTCTCTCTCTCTCTCTCTCTCTCTCTCTCTTCTTTCAGTGAGCAAGGATGCCAAGGCACTGAAGCTGACTCTGTTTTACAACGAGGGCTGTTTCTGTGCCATACTGGTTTGCTCATGAGCTGCTCAGTAGTCAGTGTAGATCCTGTGTTGCAATCAGCAGCTACATCTGGCTACTGGGTCTCTGATGGCATTCTGTGCTTCCTGTTGGCACATTCCATTCAGATTATGTGGTATGTGGACTCCATCCTGTCATTCACAAAATAGCACCCTCTGTATTAGAAGGGCTGAAGACTTTCCCTACTCTTGTTATTTAATTTAGCTGTCCATAAGGGTTTCAGAATTTGACCTCTTCACACATCTCCATTAGTTTATTGTGTTTTTGGCTTATTGTTTCTCTAAATAATTTGACACGCACTCTGCATGCAGTGGTGTTGTTGAAGCAACTAGAAATTATTTCAGACTTCTGTTTTGACATGGTGGTATTGTCCGATGAATGGATCCAGCCATTGTCTCTCGGCTGACTGTTGAAGATGCAGTTTGAGTGATTTGATGACAAAGGAGAAGGCAAGATGTCACATTCTTTGTGTGATTAGGCTGTCATAGTGGCTGGGTTTGTGTGAATGCCTTCAGTTGCTGACGGCTGAGAAATAATGAATGTGAATCTTTTGCACATGCAGAAGCCCATCACTTTGCGAGGGCGAATGATGAATTCTTTTGTGTTGTCCCGAACCTGGCATACAATGTAGAATTCTGTGTGGTACAATCTACAGCTACATTGTCTGCTGGGTTTCAGGCTGGCCAAAAATGCTCATCAGTTCATTATATGAATAGGTAAGTAACCAACTGTTATTAAATGTTTAAAGTAAATGTTGAGAACACAATAAAAAAAAAAGTAATAAAACATGCAGTGGAGTGTTTCTCATTATTTCTTGGAGGACCCTCTACAGGAAAGAGAATTCTATTTGAACACAATGTTTCAGTGATGAAATTTGTAGGGCAGCACACTCCTGTCAGACTGTCACAATTTTGCTAAGGACAAAAATAGAATCCTGCATATGACAACAGTGTGCTCTATCCTTATCACCATTATTAAACTGGAAGGTCCTTTTCCCAGAACACACACTGAGGCCCTGTCTCAGTCTCTCTCGCTCTCTCTCACACACAAACTGAATGAAATAAAAATAAGTGACTTTAGAAAAAAAACAGCATTCATCTAAAAGGTGACACAAAACAATAATTTGCCCTCCATTTCCACCTCACCAGGAGGCAGAGGTATTGTCTAAATAATATCAAGGCTTACAGTCAAACACAGACTAATGAAGAATCCCTGTATCAGTAGAGAACTTCATCTATCAGAGACAGTCACAGTATTGACGCAATACTTACTACGAGCGCAGATCTGCCCATCTTTCAATGCAATTATATCTGGATATAACTTATTTTACACACTATACCTCTATCTTTTGATTGAAATGTAATTTGTTTGTTGCATTACTAAGCAATACTGTGCCTATTAAGGCAACAAATCAACAAAAATAATAAATAAAGGACACCATGCTGCTCATGCTTCCCATTAGAGCCTAAATGAACACTGTTAATTTAGCAAAAACAATATGGTTCCCAGTGGTACCTCCACATTTGCAAGTCTGCACCGTATGTCATTCATTCTTTTGTGCCTGGATATGGCCTATGCCAAGCAGGCGCCCAGCACAAAGCCAGGACAGCAGGGCATGCGCTAATGATCAGGCCCAGGTGTTTCCAATGATGCCGCTTCCCCTCACCGTGCTGTTTGGACAACAGGAATGTAGAGGCAGTGCAGGTGGTCAAGGGGGCCGTATGTTCTCCATACAGGGCCCACGACTAGCAAAGCCAGTGAAAACTGGAACCACTTCAATAAAAAAGAAAAAAGGAAAAAGGAAAAAAGAAGGGCACAGTCAGGTCTGATCCATGGCTGGGCTGTTTCCCCTCACTGCTGCCTCACCCATGAGGCACACATGATTATAAGGATATGGGATTATTAATTCTAACTAAATTCAATATGCTTCTAGAAACTGGTGTCAGTAATGAGCACAGTATTTTTCTATTTATATTTATCCATAAATATTATAACTGTCTAATTACTGTTATTTTCACTAAATAGAACCATTGTAGTTGTAATTTAAAACTGATGCTGTAACTTACAAAATACTTTTGACCACAAGTTTAGCTTCGCCGTCCACTGAAAACAAGGATTTCCAAAGGGAGAGGCTGTACAGCGAAAGTATTTCAGTAATGTAAACTTCTGAATGCCATGTAATGGGACTAAATTGCTCCTTTGATAACTTGTGAGGCAAGTGCTCTGAGATGACATCAGCGGGTGTCCTCCAGGGCACACTGGGACATGGGTGGAATGCTAATTGACGCACTGCCAGGGTCTCCGTGAGGCGACGGCCGGGACTGATAATGAGGCTCAGAGCCAAGGCCTGGATTTTATCCTCAGCCCCTCCTTAGACCCAGCATTACACATTTTAGGCCAAAGGTGAAGGTGGAGAGTACTGGGCAGATCTCCAGCTCATTTACATCACTGATATCATGTGCACAGGATACAGTTTGCCTGAGGCAAGTAGTGTTACTGCTCCTATTATGCACAGACATATACACATCCAATCAATACCACCAACATTTCCCAGAGGACATCCACTGGAACCATCGGTATAAAACATACACAGACAAATACATACCTCACAAGCTAATACCCAGATATCTCACAAAACAAAAAAGTCATGGAGAAATATTAATCACAGGCAACCCTGACCTTTTCTGAGTGATTGAGTGAATGTGCAGTAAAATGCTATGCAAAGTTTGGCATATGAAAATTACAGACTCAAAGTTTATTGTTTATATGAAACCAAAATGTGTGGCCAAGGAGAGATGCAGTCAGAAATGTTTACATCAGGCAGTTCCATTTAAATTTTACATTTTCCATGGCACACAAGAATACTAGGAATAAAATGAATAAGGAGTAAAATAAGAGGAATAAAATTCCCTCCCTAATGAGCACTTGCTTGTGTGTTGTATTTTCCTTCAGTACCTGAGTGACTCAAAGTCAAGCACAGAACTGATATAAACCCCAGTGCCAGAGGCAGATTACAAACTGACAAATAAAGTTTCTATATCTCAATTGCCCAGAGTCAAGTCCATCTGCTCTGCTGGGTGCCATGGAGATTGGGCTGCACCAGTATGGCGAAGAGAGAATCAGTCTGGCTGGAAAGACATTTGGTGTGAAAAATACCTCCCTCCAACTGTTCCACAAGATGCGCCAATCACAGTTATAGGCAGAATTTACCCATTTCTGTTTAAAATGTTTTGTCTGTAATTAATGCAGCAGTCCCACTGAAGATTCTGAGTTTCATATAAGGCTGATTTAAAGCTAAGCATTTAAAAAAAAAAGGTTCTAAACAGGTTAGATACTTCAGTTCACACACTCTTACATAAGCTTCACCAAACCTTCAATAGGTGAGTGCACGTCTCAGGAAAGTATCAATTATACATGAAAAACACAGTCTTAATGATATAAGATCAAGCGGAAATCATCTATAAAGCTGTACTAGCGCAGACAAACCGACATGATTATGCCTGTTATATCCAGTTACCAAACCCTGCCATGAGTCATACTACATGGCTATAGGCTTTGGTGAGACAATTTGGTACCTCTGGCAGCCCCTTGCGTGGGTGGGAGCACATTCTCAAAATATTACTCAGTTCTCAATCTACCTGTGGGGCCTCAACAGGTGATACACCCGGTAAACAAACTGCAAGTCTTGTCCTGCTGTAGAATTGATGGTATTATCCTGTAGGCATCACTGGCTACCTCCCACTGAGTGTACAACACAATAGGCATGGGTTTGTCTCTTCACAACAGTGGGCTGGAGAATATCAGTGATGGTGTATTACAGAGGTTGGTGTGCGGGACTGTTTTTTGATCCCGCTCCTCTCTGCTGCTGAAGGAATTCTTCCCAATCTCACGCACTCGTGCAGACCCTCTTGGTCAGTTTTGCCCGCTTCCAGAATTATTTTTATTTGTACACACCCACAATACTAACTATTTGATTGATTGAGCCCAGACCTCAACCCACTGAACACCTTCAGAATTAATTCAAAAGCCAACTGTACCTCAGGCCTCCTCGCATGACATCAGTGCCTGACCTCACGAACTCTCCTGTAGCTGAATAAGCAAATCCGCACAGACAAGTTCCAATATATAGTGGAAAGCCTTCCCAGAAGAGTAGAGGTAATTATTACAGCAAAGGTGGACTGAATCTGGAATGGGATGTTCAGAAATCATATGAGTATGATGGTCGGGTGTCCACAAACCTTTGGCCATATACTGTATTTCTGCTTATTGTGTAACAAACATGGTATTTGGTCAGTTCTTTTTTAAAAATATTTAATTGTTTGTCATACTGACTCCCAGGTTTACCACAGTTAAACTGGTATTCAGTTATATTATTCATAGATTGCACTTAAGATTACTTGTCATTCATTTCTCTCTCTCCAGACCAGAGAACGAGGAAGAACATCAGCTCTGAGCAGACACACACATAGTGCTTTCTCAGAGAAGACACACACACTCACACACACACACACACACACACACAAACACGGCGGATGCTCCATGCTTCCTCTTTCCCTCCCTTCCTTTCTACTCTCTCAATGTCGTGAATCAAGGTGTAAGCTTTCCCATATTGCATCCTGCCAATGGCATGAAAGGAGGGAAACAGACTAACATGGATAATATGACAGCTCATCATTCATAACAATGACATAACAATAACAACATTAGAAGCAGACAATGGTCTTGTTGCTGCCTATAGTTGACTTCACATCCCTACCTCCTGAATGGAAATTTCCACTGGCACTACTCAGTGACACTACAGAATAGGGGCACTGGAGGATTTTATGACCACAAATTACTAATCCTCCACAGATTGTACTGAGTATTTGGGTCAAAGTTTAAAGTTAATCAGGTCTTTAAATTGTGATGTATTGTAATGTCATATTATGCCATCATTGTCTTGCCATGGGTCTGACTGCAGTGTATCATTTTATAGGTTTTTATTATGTTCAGTACATGTGACAAGGCAGAAGTGTCTCAGACATGACTACATACATTGTGGGAGGACAGAAAATGAATAAGTGTGGCTAGACTCATGTAAACAGAGTTTTAGGGATAATTCAGGCAATTATTTAGTAGTGAGGAAATGGCTGGACAGTCCCTATAACTAATAATAGTGGGTTATAAGCTATTCCATTTTACAAATATTACTAGGATCTTGTAACTAAGGCGTGTCTTCTATCCAATCATCACAATACTGTCCGAATCTTAGAGTGGAATCATGAAGTAATGTATTAGTGATACACATATGAATCTTCACATTGATCTCTACACCCACATAATATTACATAAAGTTTAGTGATTCCACACAAGCCAGATGGCACAGCCTCACACCAGAGGGCTGAGAGGGAGACGGTGAGTGTGAGGCTAACGGCCTGGCAGCCAACGGAGCACTGCGCCCTGCTTGGCAGTAGGTCTGAACGCTTGTCTCGTGCCAGCACTCTCTCTGATGCCCATGGGTGCCCAAGCCCTGGCCAGGCAGCTGACACAGCTAAGTGCCGCCAAAGTCCTGACGAAGCGGAACAGCTCGACTGTCAGGGAGCATCTGACCCTGGCCATGTGCCATGTGACATGGGTTAGCCTCCCATTCATAGCCGGCACTGGACAGAAAGGAAACACTTGTGCAATAATGAGGAGGAGGGGAAAGAAGCCATCAATGATGGAGGGAGAAAAAGAGGAAGAGAGCATGACAGCAATGAGCAGCACATGACACAAGGACCCTGTACAGCTCTTTCAGTTTTTCTCTGCCCCACCCCTCCCTTCCTCTGCTTTTCAGACACTCTAGTGCCTTTGTTTATTGAATTATATTACAGAGCACCTGATGTAAAAAATGTAGTCTAATGAGCTGGTTCATTTGGCAGCATAATGGCTGTTCCAGTGGCATCTCCAGGCAGACTAACACTGGTTGGAAGAGAAAGTTAATGCTGCCCACGCTTGCTGCCCTTCTCCACCAAGGATCTTCTACTCCACAGCACAGAGTGATTTTAGAGTGAGTCCTTTTGTTTCGAGTAGCTTTAGAGTAAGACAGTTGCCTAGCGACTGGCCTACATTACATTGGCCTTCTGGATGAAGTGTGCTCTTGGGTTTATGTGTATGTGAGAACACAAGCATGAGCCGGGGTGTTAATCAACTGAGTGTCCTTTATACAGCATGCCGGAAGTTTTGGGGGCTCATCTTTTCTCAGCGCAGTCACACTCACCACATACTGAGGTGGAAACATACTGGCCAACACGAGCACATCACTCAGAGTCAATTACACGGAACATGACAAACAAAAAGCAATTATTAGGCTTGTATCATTTAAAGGGATTGTCTAGCTATAAAAAATCAAGTGAAAATTAATTTCTTCACTGTCATTTACAATGACATTTGAACTGTGAACATTCTCACTGGCATCCTAACCTTTTCTTGCTTGATTAGTATAAACAGTAAATCTAACCTACAGTGCCGTGCAAAAGTCTTAAGCACATGCAGAGAAATGCTATAGAGCAAAGATGCCTTCAAAAAGAATGAAATTAAATGTACTAATGTAATGTAAAATGTAATAATTAATTAAATGTAAAATACTCCGTTTAATAATAAATACTATAAAGAGCATTAAACACTAATAAATGAAACAAAGGCAATATTTGCTGTGACGACCCCTTACATAAAAAACATTGTCTCGTGGAGAATTAGTGCAATTTTATAAGGAAATGAGCTGTAAGTTTTATTGAGCATCTTGCAGAACCAGCCACAGTTCTTCTGGAGTCTTTGACTGTCGCCTCTTATTCTTGCAGAAAAATCCAGCAGCTTTCACTGTGTTTTTTGTCTGAAAAATGGTCTCTTATGTAATATGCTGCTTTCTTTACTTACATACAAACATTTTTCTGTAACATTTAGTTTTGTGCTGAAAAACTAGTGTTTGGAAATCTAAAATGTTTTTGTACTGACTCAAAAATGTAGGTCATAAAATAAAAATCGATAACAAAGTTTATACTAAAAAAAATAGGGTGCCTAAAACTTTTAAGTTACATTAGTTATATTTTGATCAGTGGCCATCAAAACCCACCATTGCAGTTTCTAGTGTTGGGTCCGAGTCCACCTTTGTCAAGTTCAAGTCGAGACCAAGTCCTTAACCAATCGAGTCTGAGTCCAAAAGTGGCTGAGTTGGACTCAAGTCCGAGTCGAGTCCAGAAAGTAATTAAATTGAAAAAAGATTTGAAATTGCAATTGTAAACTCAGCACTGTGCTGTTAAATTAATATTTTAACCTTCACAAACCGATGGCAACATTAATGTAACAAGAAATATCACTTTTACATCTTGCCACTGCCAGTTAATATTTTTGTTTCATGAACATTTTATTTCATCAGCACCTCAACTAGTTTCTCATCAAAAAATGGTTTTAAAAAAAAGGGATATAGACATTTTATTATATTACAAGTGTATGAAAATACAACTAAACCTGTTTTGTTATTGTATCACACTATATTGTGTCCTCCTGTTCGAGTTGACATTTCAATGATTTGATGCGTCTACCCCACAGTTATATAGGCTAAGAGAGAGTACAGAGTAGAGTTACATTTAGCAGCAGGTCATAACAACAAGCTTCATGCTTTATTACTGCTTTTAATCTGTCTATGAATGACAAGAAACTCATTTCTGAACGCAGCTCTGTTCTTGTACCTTTTTTCATTTGAATTCCTAAAATAAATTTACAATCCCCTTTTAAGAAGTACATTTCACGTTTACGTGAAATTCAAGACTGGAATCACTAAATGTTAATGTTTAGAGGTGGGTGATATGACTACAATCTTATTTCATGATAACGATACATTTTCTCAGGTAGGTCTATCAGTAGTATTCAAGCAGGAAATACTATGGAAATTGAATAAAGCAAGTAAATGTAAAATAAAATAGACTTCACTGTATGACATATGCAGTGATTCTTATTAAATATACTGAAGTTATTCAGTCAAATGAGTGAGTGAGTGATTTTCTCTTTGTCTTTTGTTGTTTAACATTAATGACACAGACAGCAACAGGTTTATTAGACTGCTGTCACTTTAACACCTAATGCACAGATCCAATATACTGTATTGACACATCTCAACTGTTTACATATACTTAAGACATAACCGACTATGTCTACATGAATACTCGGCCAGACCTGCATTTTGACATGATGTGTGTATTTATTTGACTGTCCAAGCATAATAAGCAGCTACAGAGAACTCAACAGACTCTATGCACAAACACTGCTTATGTATTTCCGGTAGAGTCTCAGCCAGCTACTTCCATATAGCATGTTCCTATAGTGAAGTGTACTAGCAGCAAAACTCTTTCATACCATTTATTTTAGATTGATTAAACTATTATAGTATTTATATATACAGTGGGGGAAATAAGTAATGAACGAGTCAACATTTTTTTCAGTAAATATATCTCCAATGAGGTTATTCACATGAAATTTTCACCAGAATTTGGTATTAACTCAAAAAATCCACAAATCCAAAACATTAAAGTCCATAAATGAATTTATGTGTAATAAAGAGGAATGACACAGGAAAAAAGTATTGAACACACTAACTGAAATTTATTTCATACTTAGTGGAGATGTGTAATACTTTGTAATGACAGCTTCAAGACACTTCCTGTATGAAGAAATTAATCGTCTGCAGTTTTCAGGTGTGATTTTGGCCCATTCTTCTAAACATATTGTCTTTAAGTCTTGTTTAATTGGATAACACTGGATCATTGTCCTGCTGGAAGGTCCACCCACTTCTCATCTTCATCATCCTGGTGGATGGCAGCAGATTCCTCTCAAGAATCTCCCGGTAACGGGCTCCATTCACCGTTCCTTCAATTGTATGAAGTCTGCCAGTACCATGTTATGAAAAACAGCCCCACACCATGATGCTTCCACCTCCAAACTTCACTGTTGGTATAGTATTTTTAGGGTGATGTGCAGTGCCATTTCTTCTCCAGACAGTCAAAAAGTTCAATTTTGCTCTCGTCTGACGAGACTACACTCTCCCAGTATTTCATAGGCTTGTCCAAATGAGTTGTAGCAAAGTTTAAACGAGCTTCGACATGCCTTTTCTTTAGTAATGGAGTCTTGCGGAGTGAGCGTGAGCAGTGGAGTGCATTGCCTATTGTTTTCTCTGTGACGATGGCACCTGCTGTCTCCAAGTGTTTCTGGAGCTCTTTCCGAGGGGTCCTTGGCTCTTGGGCTACTCTTCTGACTAGTCTTCTCACTCCCTGGTCAGAAACCTTGCAAGGAGCTCCTGTGCATGGCCGGTTGATGACGGAGTAATGATGTTTCCACTTGCGGATAATGGCTCCAATGGTGCTTACTGGAGGATTCAGGAGTTTTGAAATACGTCTGTATCTGACTCCATCAATATGTTTTGCAATAATAGGATTGCAAAGGTCTTGGGAGAGTGCTTTGCTTTTACCCATCATGAGATGTTTCTTGTGGGGCACCTTGGTAACAAAAAGCCTTTTTATAGACCAGCAGTTTACTGACCCAGCTGATATTAATTTGCACAGATATAATTACTTAAGGATTTCAGCTGGTTCCTTGCTTTACCTTAAATTTTAATAAAACATTAACCTTCATTACAAGTGCAGGTAATTTATTTCATAAAGTAAATTTTTATTAGATAAATAAATACAAATAATGCAAAGACAGGTATGAACTTAATTAGAATCACTAGTCGGATATAGCATGAGAATATTCACCCTCAAAGTTGTTGATGTAGCTCAAAATATATAATTTGCAGCCCTTCTCCTTCTTACTGTTGTGCGTAATAGGTGACTGCCTCACAATACAATTAACGCCATTCACAGTAATCTGGGGAAGCTCTTGTAAACAGCGAGTGTAATATGTCATACTCTCCTGCACCATCTTCACACAGTTATCGCCAATAGCGAAAACGACTTCCAGCACAGCACCGGATGTAACTGAGCTGGCTGAGACAAAATACGGAAGCAATCATGCATAGAGTCCATTCAGTACTCGCACCATGAGGCAGGCAAAGAGACATTCATTAATTTATTATCTTAATGTTGTTATTTGTTTATTTTATCTATCTTTCTTTTTATCTTTCACCGACTCGACTGTATTCAGAAAAACTTCAGAGTACAAATTTACCCAAGTGCGTGACAAGTCTGTGTTCGTTCATAACTGGACTCAAGTCCGGACTCCGAGTCCGAGATCGAGTACCCCAACTCTAGCAGTTTCAAAAAATGAGGCATAAACACTTCTACATAAACAGCAGTGATCTATACTGGTTGATTCATTCATTGATCGATCCATTCATCTTCAGTAACCACTTTGTCCTGATCAGGGTTGTGGTATATCTGAGCTCTATCCTGGGAACACTGCGCGCGAAGTGACAACAAATGGTCTTCCAGTACACTGGAGTAGGTTTTTCATTTAGTACGGTTAAGTCTACTTGTAAAAAAGGAGGCTGAATGCACCTAGAATTTAGATACAGATTTTGAAAACTCATATTTTGACGCAACTGACTCTGTATTGCTAAAGTACACCTTACGACATCTCAGTGGGTTACTGTTACACACATGAACATGAGGCACCTGGTCTGAATACTGGATGGCTACCAGGGATGTTGACTTAGTACCAATCAACTCCAGCCTTTTAACATTCCTGCCTTTCCTGTGACAGCTACAATTATACTCTTGAACAATGCATTTAACCCTAAGTTGCTCTGGGGGTCCTTGGTAGTGTGACATATTGATATGATGGTTTATTTAAAAGGTTCATCAACCACAGTGAAGTACAAGGCTTTAAGGGTTTATCTCAACAAGATTACATATAAACTCTCATTGTCAAGAGTCCATAATGGAGAACATAGTTGATAAATGATTCAACACTTGAACATTCTTCTTGTGTAAACTTCAGCTCCTCTTTTTCTAAAACTGTATACACACAAGCTGTAAAGTTGCTACATGAGATTTGTCCATTTACTCATGTGAACAAAATGTTTAAATATTTGTCATATAAAAAGTTATCATTATTATAGGTCAGTATATACTTCATATAATATTTTTTTTTTTTGCTTGGTAAGACAAATTATGCCTCTAATTAGGATGTTTAGGAATGTAGTGCAATGGATGGTGTTGTTTCTTCTGTGTTTCTTCTGCAAGACCCTTGTCAGGTCTAAAAGTGGGATACCCTGATCACAGTTTATTTAACTGTTGAGAACCTGCAATACAGCAGAATGAAAGCTGGAGTTTCATATAACGTTGCATTTATTTCAAAGTAAACTTTAAAACACCAGCTCATTAGCTGAAGTTCTTAGCTCAGGACTACTGTGATATTAAATTAGTACTACTGTGACATTTTACAGTTGTCATGAGGCTACAGGTTCCTGCTTGATAAGATTTTGGGTTCTAACTATGTGTTCTTAGAAAGGAGGTCTCCAATGTAAAATCTTTGAAACCCGAGACCTGATGAGGAAGAGGAAAGAGAGACGGGGATTTCAGGGGGTTGCAGTGTGATAGCCTCTCTCTCTCTCTCTCTCTCTCTCTCTCTCTCTCTCTCTCTCTCTCGCATGTGCTTTCTGTGACCCTGCCTGAGTATCAAATCTGTTCCTCAGACATCAGTTCCTCTGACTGCTGGTCAGACAGTGCGACAGCTGCTATATACCAGCCAACTTAATGTGTACACCAGTGGGTCACTTTCTTAGTGCTCTCTGTGTACTCTTAAGGCACCACTTCCTTGGCAGCTCTGAATAAGCCTTAAAAAATGTAACATGGCTGACTCATACTTCCTAGTGGATATGACAATGCTTCCTCTACAAAGTTGAACTGCCCTCCCCTCCCTACATTTAAATGTTAAAGGGACGGAGCATGGAAGAAGTGAGCAACAAGAGTGCTTAGACGCATAGTGAAACTATTGATGGCAAAACTACATGGAAGGCAGAACAACAGCAAGTCACTCCAGTGTGAGTCAAGTCATGCCTGAATCATATATCCAGTGAAGCTGCACTGTGTTAGTTGACCATGTGCAACATCAAGCTGGCTTGTTGGATCAATAAAAGAAATAATGGTTCGCTTTTGTACTGCACTGGCTACAATAAGAAACATGGTTGCCTCATAAGACATAGAGCTATCGTTTGAGTAATAATTTAACTGTAAAGCAGCACAGAGCAGAAAGTTCTACTCATGGTTTGTGGTGGATGAGCAAACACAGTGTTGCATTGGACATATACACACACCTTTGTCAAATGTGAGGTAATATTTGGCAAGTGTCACTTGTTAACAGCCATATTTTTCGGTCTTGGTTTTTATTGACAAACCATTTTAGACAATGGTACGTATCCACAGAGTGACGCTGGCACAGGGGAGAAGCCTTCACTGGATCGACCCACTGATGTCAATTCAGTCATAACTGAACTAACATCCAGTGGAAAACACGTCACAAGCAAAGGTTGATTGTGTTTAACAAGACAAATGGAAAAAAGCACAGCACCAACTGTTCCTCTCAGACAGTTATCACACAGACCTCTCTCTCTCTCATTGTGTGTCTCTCTCACAGAGTTGTACTACTACTTCACCTGAAAATTACATGTTTTACATCACAGTGCTGTTTAGAAAGACACTTAAAATGAAATATAAGACCTCTACAAAAATGGTCTCCAAATGAAGAAAAAAAAAAACACTTAAAAATGAATCTCTGGGAGTGAGTGAGAGATGAGTCATGGGTAGAAATATAGTGGGGAAGCTACAATCTGGATTTTACTTTCTCCTTTGTCCAGAAAGCCCTTCAGCAACAGACATATCCACAAGGAGGGCTGGAGCAGAGCGGCACTATGGGTTTCAGGGTGGATCTGGAGTGGGTGCGAGCACGCCGCGAGCTAAAGAGATTCTAAAGAAATTCTGTCACCATGCCAACATTGCCACACTGATTCATCGCACATGCACCTCTGCCCTAAACCTTCTACAGATCCCATTATTTAGCATGTGGTGTCAACCCATATCCTTTATATCAGAGATTCCAAACAACTTACACACTTACACATACGGACATTCAAGATTACTATACAAAAGGGTGCAAAGTAAATTATACCTCATTATGTCTTTACAGCGTGGATTTAGACTTTGATTTGTAGAATTTTTGATGACATTTTTTAAATATTGGTCCCAGACTAATGGAACAGTGTGACCTTTCACCTAGTTAGCTTTTACACTGATGGTTCTGTACAAAAATGCAAATGAGAAACAGGAGATTATGGCTCAGTTATTCCATCTATCAATAGGCTATTATTAATTATATTAATTATGACATTATATGTCTGGCAGTTAATAAATATCTTACTGATCATTTCCCTAATTGAGTACTCATTTCCACAGTCTCACAGATATCATATCATTGGTTTACTCAGCAATAAATATAGAGTAGGCTAACAAATTGTACAATAGCAGGCTACAGTTTCCAGAATTATTATTATTTTTCTTTTTTCAAATGTTGTTGAAAATCATCAATCACGTAAACGAACCACATGAATTGCACGTGATCTATAGATGTGTGAATTTCCCTTGTCAAGGAGCAAAATGATTAGGTCTATCAACCTTTAAAGCACTGAATGAACTGAGGAAAGGCTGGGTGTGTTAGTTTGTGCGTTACAGAGTTGTGGTTTTCCAACAGTGCCATCGCGTGGTATTTATCTTAACACGCCGAAGGGTTTGATTTGTGAACCTTACAAGCGATTTCTATCTCATGATGCTTTGAAGGCAGATGTATTGGGATCTTTAAGGCATTACTCACTGACTTCTAAGCTCTAATATGCAACAACAATCTAGTTTACACCTTGTTTCGCTCAAAGAGAAAGTGTGTAAGTGTGTGTGTGTCTGTGTCCCCGTGTCCTTTGGCTAAAAGCGCAGTATAATCCAGTGTTTCCTGTGAGTCAGCTCATCAGCGCGGACACTCACCCGGACTGGTATTTGGGGGAATTCTGTTCTCTGTAACGGCTCGGGTCTTAACACTCTGTTTACAAAGCTGCCAGATGCCAGTTATTCCCCGTATCCGATATAAAACGGCCAAAACACACAGCCAAGAACCCTGCGGCATCCACACACATCTTTGTTTACACTGGAGTGTTATTTAACCTGTGGGTGTCAGTTAGCCTATTAGCCCAGCTTCACTGAATGAGATTTCCTTGAGTCACTCAGTCAATAAAACTGACTTCCGCCAGACCCGGTACCTTCACCACAACGCCGGTGATTAATTCACCGTGACTCATACGCCTCTAGAGTGCTTTATCGTGTATTTATATATCCATATGTATACACTCACCGTCCACTTTATTAGGAAAATCTGGACACCTGCACATTCATGCAGTTATCCAATCGGCCAGTCATGTGGCAGCAGCACAATGCATAACATCATGCAGATACTCAGTTGAAGAGCTGACAGGAAGTCTATAGTAACTCAAACAAGCACTCTACAACTGTGGTGAGCAGAAAAACATCTCAAACTCACCGAAACTGGACAGATGGTAACCGGGGGTAAAAAAGAAAAAAAAAAACAAACAAACAAACAAAAAAAACAGTAATTTTTATTCTAATCTTCAACTGTCGTATTTCGATGAGCCTGTGCCCATGATAGCCTCAGATTCCTGTTCTTGACTGAGAGGAGTGGAACCTGATGTGGTCTACTGATGTTGTAGCTCATCCACCTCAACGTTCGATGTTTTGTGCATGATGAGATGCTTTTCTGCTCACTGTGGTTGTAAAGAGTGACTATTTGAATTGAATTGAATTGAATTGAATTGTAGACTTCCTGGCAGCTCGAACCAGTCTTGCCATTTTCCTCTGACATCTCTTATCAACAAGGCATTTCCACTCACAGAACTGTCGCTCACTCAGTGTTTTTTGTTTTTTGCACCATTCTGTGTAAACTCTAGAGACTGTTGTGTGAAACCAGCCATGATCAATGTCACAAAGATCATGCTTTTACTTCATTCTGATGTTTGATGTGAACATGACCTGTATCTGCATGATTTTATGCATTGCACTGCTGCCACATAATTGGCTGATTAGACAACTCCATGAATGTGTGATGGACAGGTGTTCCTAATAAAGTGGAAGGTAAGTAGAGTGTGTGTAGATAGATAGATAGATAGATAGATATGTGTGAAGTTTAGCCTTCGCCAGCCACTAGATAATAGTTCCTGCACTCTGACAGATATAGTCTATTATTTATAAAATGTGCAGTCTACAAGTGTGGGCTAGCCTACCTCTGCTGAAGTCTCTAATAGGATGTGTTTAAACACCTCCCCAAACATTCACATTAGGCGAGAAATATCTCATAAGAAATTGTAAAACAAGCAGTGTGTTGAGTCTTGTGTGTTCAGGGTGAATTGGTATAATCTAGGACATTGGGTATCCCTGCTGAAAAATGCAGCTTGGTCTAACCAGCTGCCAAAACACAAACATAGCTGATCAAACTTCACCAACTGGGAAGTTCTTTTCCAGCTTCCTTACTTGACTAAACTGATCAATACATGTTTGAGATTTTATAAATTCCTTAGGCAATAACTTTTCTACAATGTAGTATTAGAATGTATCATTCAGAAACTGTTTCCTTTCTTGCAGCATTTACCAGCTGGCAGAGAGGGTTTAGCAGTTTGACCAGCTCAGCCTGTGTTCTGGCAGTTGGGATCAGGTCAAACAAGCTGGGTATGATGGGGCACCAAATCTCTGGTGTTTTTAATTCTTGTTTTAACCTAAACTCACCAGCAAGATTGCTACTAAATTCTGGAGTTTATGAATGAATTCATAAGTGGGGTCATGTTTAAACAGGAAGCACCCCAGAAAAAATTGCATGTAAAACTGTTAAATATATCATTTTTAATGTTTTTTTTTAATGCTAAACTGCTAATTGTTGATGGATTGTGCTTTGTAAACATTAATGCAACAAAATAGGTATTAAAGTGGTGAAAATGTTTTTCACATTCTTGTTTCTTTGAAGGTGGGACAACATGCATTTGGGTTTTCTGAGACATATGAAATGGGGAAGTATACCTTTAGGAAAACTGTGATGATCTATGCAGTTATTGTATCTATGAGTCATTGTCTTGTAACAGCATTTTTAGATCAAAATATTTAAGGGAAAAATTTATGTTTGTCCAGCCAAATTAGCTGGCTAGCTCAGAGGCTGTGATTCCAAGACACACAGAAATCAACAGCCATTTTATATACCTGTAAGTTCCGTACATAGTCTTTTAGGCCAATAAACTCTGATTTTAAAAAATAAATAAATAATAATAAAAAAAAATTAAATGCATCTACACTCTGATGCTGATTCTCTGCTGAACCTTTTTTGAGATATCGGAAAAGAAACTCAGTACAATTTAAGGTACATGTAGAATTTGAAACATACAGTAAAAATAAGATTTTTTCCAATAACAAGTCTTCAATTATATTTTCACTGACAAATTGAATTGGAAAAAATCATAAATTCCAGTTTTTATGGTTTTAGGTATTTAATATTTAGAGTTTTAAATGTTTTTAATTTTTATGAAAATTGTATATTTCCAGTTTTCAAAACAATTCACATTCACACGTTTTTATGTATATAACATTACCAGCATCTGACCTGATGTTTAGAGTAAATAGATCATCTAACTTTGAGATTATCACATGAAAAAGTGTGCTATAAGCAGAGGTTGTAAGAATCACTATTCTGCTTTTGTTTTGTATTTTTTATTTTATTTTTGCTTTTAAATAGTGAACTTAAGAGTGAGTTATAAAGCAGTCCTTTTAGATTATAGAAAATTTGGATGATGGTAAAAAAAAAAAAAAAAGTGACAGAAAAATGACTTCTTTCAAAACTGTCCCACTTTAATAACATTTTATTATTTTTATTAATATGGTGCCATTTTCTGGCCAGAGAAGCCTGGTAAACAAAAACAAATTAGTATGATTTTGACGTATCCCAAATTTGTTTTAGCATAAATAAAACTATAATTAAAAAATGTAAAATGCTACTTACACGTTTTTATTTTTATTATTATTATTATTATTATTATTATTATTATTATTATTATTATTATGTGCTAAGTGAACATCTTAAGTCTATCTTGTGGATCTAATGTGCAGATACTCGAATGAAAAATATATATTTCTCAAAAAGTAAATAAAAAAATAAAGTTCACAAAATATACCAGATTACCTTCATTTACCCTACTTCCAATAAATCCTCCATACTGTCTGTCTGTGCGCTTCATAAACACGATGCTCTTGAATCCATAGTCCTTTTACTACTCTATTAATCTTTCCTTGGAATAAATGCGTAAAACGTTTGAAGTAGACGACTTCCTAAAATGAATGCATTTCCTTTATGGTGGTTTGATGACTTGTCCCGTGAAACTTCCGAACATAATTACCTCCTGTATATTTATTTCCTACCTTTAAATAACCCCATGTGTTTATACAAGGCCAGCATATATGTGAATCAGTGCGGCTCAATGATTCACCCGAATGACTAACAGGTTTGGGATATGTAATTTGCTGTTAATTCGCACTCGTCCCCTCTAGCGGGCACACTGTGTAACTACACAGTGCCGCCTTCCGTACACTCATGGCTTAATCACGAGAGAAACATGTGGTTACGAGTTGTGCTGATGAATCACACCGGTTCAAAGTGCACTCTGTTTTCCTCCCTCAAAATACATACATCTTAAAGCCTTGGTATCTGTCAGGGTTCGAGAAGCATATTAACATAGTTGACATTTTCATTTTGCTTGATAAATAATTTCATGTATTCCAATTCTTATACAGCTACACTTAGATACCAGTCTGTTTGGTGCACCTGTACCTACAGCTGCCGATGTGATAATTTCATCATTTCATGTTATGTACTGAATTTTTTACATGTGACCTCAATTAAACACATACGTGAAATCACATGAATAATACACTCAATAGCCAAAGGTTTGTAGACACCTGTCCATCACACCCATTTGTGAGCCTTCCCCAAACTGTGCCACAAAGATGGAAGCACACAATTGTATAGGATGTCATTGTATGCTGTAGCATTACAATTTCCCTTCACTGGAACTATGGGTCGAGTTCAAACATGTTCCACCATGACAATACCCCTGTGCACAAATTGAGCTCCTTGAAGACAGTTTCCCAAGGCTGGTTTAAAGAGCTTGAGTTTCCTGCAGAGTCCTGACCTCAATTCAACTGAACACCTTTGGGATGAATTGGAACACCGACTGCCTCCCAGCACTCTTCATCCAACATCACTGCCTGATCTCACGAATGCTCTTGTGGCTGAATAAACAGAATTCCCTACAACCACGCTCCATCTGCAGAAATCTAGTGGAAAGCCTTCCTAAAACAATGGAGGTTATTATAACAGCAAATTGGGATTGAGCCTGGAGTGGGATGTTCAAAATCAAATATGCACGTGATGATCATGTGTCCACAAACTTTTGGCCTTATAGTGTATGTGATGACGTGCAAATGAATCAGTCATGTTCAAAATCCCATATGAAAATAAACAAATCTGAAGAAATGAATGAATGAAGAAACTGAATCATGTGATAAAATAATGTAAAAATAGAATAAGTGTGTTAGACGTTGCTTGTTTCATTCATTCATTCATCTTTAGTAACTGCTTTATCTTGGCCAGGGTCGTGGTGGAGCTGATGCCTATCCTAGGAACACTAGGTGAGAGACAGGAATATGAGATGGGATAGTGTAGCCAATTCATCTACTGCAATGTTTTTGGGAAGTGGCAGGAAACCTATATGGACGTAGGGGGAACAGAAACTCCATACAGACAGTAAGTGCTGTCACCCATATGAAAGATTAACATGTAAAATAAATGATGAAATGAATTCAAAAATGAATCATGTGGGGAAATAAAATCAAAAATAGGAATGTGTAATACATGTGAAAAAAGTTTAAAACATAATCTGTGAAGTATCTAAAACAGTATTTAAAAATTTCATGTGACTTTTCCGTAAAGGTGTGGACAGGGATCACCACAAGACCATCACTCAACAGATATTATCTAGGCGACAGCATGCCTTCCTGAACTAAAGCTCTGGCTGAATGAAAACTTTTTTGCTTAAACACAGGCAAAGCAGAAATCTTACTAGCAAGTTCCAAATCTCAATTTTTCAGATTGTCTCATTTCTCTGTTGCATAAAAAGTTGCACAAAAACTACACAAGGCAATGTTCCACTAGGGTCATGTACAACCCAGGGTCCATTCATCCCCAGGGAGGAAGGGTCTCCATGACGACTGTGGTTATCAGTATCCTCCATGTGTTTCCTGTGGAGGTGTGGCATTGTGTGGTAGTGGTCATACAGATATTGTTCTCTGAGTATAGCCACAGATTTAAGACCTTAAACTCTGTAGTGTGGTGTTTATGTCCTGAGCTGCTGGAGGTCTGTACACCATGCCGGGATGGCACTGAGGAGTCTCTCGTCCATGGCTTCTGCAGAAGCGATAGTAGGAGTATGGTGGCATGGTTGGTTTCTGTGCTTGGGGCTGCATCTGGTGGTTTCAAATCCTTCACCCATACCATCACAGGAAACCAACAGCTTTATGAGAGGCTTCCTGGGTCTGGATAAATGCAATGCCTGTGTGGGCACTTCCATATGTAAGAAGCTTTATAAAGAGCAAATAAGGTAAGGTGGTGATTGAGTTTAAAAAGCTGCATTTTTAGGGTTTTGTGTTTTTTTCTTTCTCTTTTCAAACTTAAACACTACAGTTCACACAACAGTCAAACTGCATAGAACAAGTGTTAATATCACCACTGAATCTACAACACTGAAGAAAAGCTTTGAAGGGAAGTTGCTCAAATATCATGAGTTGTGATTTCTAAGTAAACTTTGAAGTAGATTACATATATTAAGTTCCTTTTCCATCAATGGTTGCACGTCCTCCTAAACTACAGAGAATTTAGCACAAAACATGTCAACTGTTTTTGATTATAAAGCAGAAACAACCATCAACTAAGGGATGTGGAGTCTAATGTGAAATTCACTTGATTTCACATCAGGTTTGAAAGGTGGCTGTCTCCTCAGTTGCATTTGCCTTCAGACAACAGGACATCTTACGAGGGGAATTACACAGATGATTCAGAAACCTGGCGGCCCGTGGTACTATCACGCCTGGTTTCCCCTGACCTGCACCAGCTGGCTGACAAAAGCATTTGCATCTCAGCAGGCAAACGGAAATCCTGCAGCATTGAGGCAGTTCTGAGAGCAACACCACGTTTCCAGAACTTGGACAACTCCAATATCCTGTCACCCAGTGTGGTGCAGGTCTGTCTCCGTCTGACCAGTTCTCAGCATACACAATTCAAGTGTCCGGTTGAGCTACTTCACCTACTGAACTCGATTGAATTTCTTTACTAGTGTAGGAGCCATAATATTATTGCTGTTGTTCAGCCACTAGAGGGCGGTGTGCACTGTGGTGGGGTAGGTGACCTGTGACGATAAACTTCCCATAGGTTGAATTAGAGAGGAATGGATGGCGGGGAACAGAGTTCTCATCGTAGATCCACATGCTCCGTTGTGTAAGTTATATTTTTTCATTAAATGGACATCAGATCAAGAAACAGGTGAACAGGTGATCTATACACCTACCCCACCACAGTACACACCGCCCTCTAGTGGCTGAACAAAACTAATAATATTACGGCTCCTTCACATGGTTCTTACTTTTTTTTTTTTGTAATGGCTTTCCTATAAGCCAGGGCAGTGTGGTGAAATGTTCTTTACTGTTAGGTTGGAATACACACATAAACAATGTCCACACAGCAGTGTCGGTTTCTTGATCCTAGATCCATTTAATGAAAAAATATCACTTAGACAAAGTAGCATATGGATCTAAATCAGTGGTCACCAACCCTGTTCCTGGAGATCCACCTTCCTGCAAGTTTCATCTCCAGCCAAAATCTAACACACCTGTTTTAGTTGATCAAGAACTTCTTAAAGCAATGATTAGATGGTCAGGTGGGCAGGATTACAGTTGGAGCTATACTCTTTAGGAAGGTAGATCTCCAGGAACAGGGTTGGTGACCACTGCTTTAGATCCACATGCTCCTTTGACGAAGTGATATTTTTTCATTAAATGGACCTAGGATCAAGAAACTGTGTGGACATTGTTTATTTGTCTATTCCAACCTAACAGTAAAGAACATCTTACCACCTTGCACTGGCTTATAGGAAAGACACTACAAAAAAAATTAAGAACCATGTGTAGGAGCCGTAATATTTTTTTTTGTTCAGGCACTAGAACACTAGAACTAGTTCTTACTACTGTAAGCACATGTTTCCTGCCACCTGTTCGTCTCCATTTCAACCAACAAGCAGGTTATCATCACATGATGTGAACAGGTGACCTACACACCTACCCCACCACAGTGCACACCACCCTCTAGTGGCTGAACAACAGGAATAACATTATGGCTTCTACAACTACTGTATTTCTCGAAGAAGCTTTTCATGAAAAGTAATTCCCACAGAATTTACATTCAATATACTTACAATAGCATTCAATATACATTCAATATACTTAAAATGATTTTGGTGCAGCTGAGCCCTAGGCAGCTATCCCTTCAGCTGCATCTGTCCTGAGCTAGCAGGAGAGTTTCTGAAGGTTTATTAACTACTGTACATGAACAATTCTGAAGAGACTGCTGCAGTATATGCTAACCTCTGTCCTCAGGGTCTGGTTACTCCGATGCTGCGCTGCCCATCTCAGAGGCTGCTGGATCGAATCGTGCGCCGCTACTTTGAGGTAGCTGATGTGGGCAGTGTGCAGATGAAGCACTTCACCAGTAAGGACAAACTCAGATTGCTCTACACACTGGCTGTCAATCAACAGCCTCTTATACTGCAGGTAAAAAACTGCAACACGGTCTTAATTTCCACATGCTCATTGTTATAACCGTGTTAAAAAAAAGGTGTCCATTTATGTTGTCCCTTTGGAAGAATCCCTAAAGGTTAACGTATACCATTATAAGACAGGATTACTATTCAGAAACCCATCAACCATTCAAAGAACCTTTCAGTAACTGTTGTTTTGTCCTATGAGTGCATATAAAAGCAATATACTCCACTCACATATTTATAGCTGTGTAGTGACTATTACACTCATCACAAAGAAAAGTTCTATCTGGCACCCTAAGGAAAGCCCTACATTCAACAGTTAATTCTTTACTGTTTAGAGGGAAAATCCACATAAAAGCACTTTAAAATGCCAGAACCAAACTGACAACCTTTAGAACATTTTGTAATATTACAAAGTGACTCAGCTGTTGAGTAGGCTAACATTTGTGAATAATATCTAAGCAACTTCCTCCCCACCCCTGCTGTGTTGGCTCTAGATGTTTCCAAGCACTGAGGGCTGGCCCTTCCCGCGCTATCATGGTTCCTGCGGCAGGCTGATGGTGTGGGCAGGCTGCAGACCCCTGAGGAGCCTGTACCCATCACCACTGGCACACAGATCTGACGCTGCCTACCAGATCCTCCACATCACCCAGACCTTGGCCTCCAATAGCCTCCACTTCCACCTTTACTACACCAGCGTTTCAGAGGACATATTTGGCATAGCGGAGGATGGAAGGCTCTTCATTATGGATGCCAGCACAATCGGGATCATCGACCTGCAAGAGGGTGAGGCATTTTAAAAGAATAGTTCTGTTAGTGTGAGCATTAGGAAGTGGACTCTCTAATTAGCATTTTCACTTCACAATACTGTTGAAGTATATTCTCCTGCTTTGATATATGTACAGAAAACAAGACTATAGATCAATGTGATAACATGAAGTCATGCATAAATAGGTCATTATCTTCCAAGGACACCTATGTACAGTAATACGAGGTGACTGGAAAAACAATCTCTCCCAAATGAGTTCTGATTAAGGGAAATCATGCTTTGTAGGATTTTTCTCATATATGTAATACAAATCTTGTGATATATTTCGATTTCTTGTTACGTATATCTCATACTAAATAGTTTTAGATCTTCAAACGAAATACAACATAAAACAAAGGCAACCCGAGTAAACACGCAATACAGTTTTTATTTATTCATTTTTTTGATGAAGCAAAAAGTTATCCACAACACCTATCACCAATGTGAAAAACTAATTGTCCCCTTAAACGTAATCTGATTGTGCCACCTTTAGCAGCAATAACTGCAACCAACCACTTCCGATAACTGGAGATCAGTCTTTCACTTACTTCTAGAACTAGTACTTACTCCTATGCTTTGGATCATTGTCTTGCTGCATAATCCTTGAGTTTCAACTTACGGACTGAAGTTTGGACATTCTCCTTTAGGATTTTCTGGTAGAGAGCAGAATTCATGTTTCCCTCAATTATTGCAAGTTGCCCAGGCCCTGAAGCAGCAAAGCATCCCCACACCAT
The DNA here is from genome assembly GCF_023375685.1 of Ictalurus furcatus. Lineage (NCBI taxonomy): Eukaryota > Metazoa > Chordata > Actinopteri > Siluriformes > Ictaluridae > Ictalurus > Ictalurus furcatus. The sequence continues at coordinate 17,824,154 of NC_071260.1, read as the reverse complement.
CACACTACCACCACCATGCTTGACTGTAGGTATGATGTTCTTTTTGTGGAATTCTGTGTTTGGTTTACGCTAGATGTAACGGGACCCTGTCTTCCAAACAGTTCCTCAGAACATTTCCCCAAAAGGTTTGAGGCTCATCAAGATGTTTTGGCAAAATTCAGATGAGCCTTAATGTTCTTCTGGGTTAGCAGTGGTTTTCACCTCACCACTCTTCCATGGATGCCATTTTTTGCCCAGTGTCTTTCTGATAGTGGAGTCATGAACAGTGACCTTTATTGATGCAAGAGAGACCTGTAGGTCCTTTGATGTTGTCCTTGGCTCTTTTGGGACTTCCTGGATGAGTCATTGCTGTTCTCTTGGGGGAATTTTGGAAGGTCGGCCAATTCTGGGAAGGTTCACTACTGTGCAGTTTTTCCATTTGGAGATAATGGCTCTCACTGTGGTTCGTTGGAGTCCCAGAGACTTTGAAATAGCTTTGTAACCCTTCACAGACTGATGTATTTCAATCACCTTCTTCCTCACCATTTCTGGAATTTCTTTCAGTTTTGGCATAGTGTGTTACTGGGTAAGATCTTTTAACCAACTTCATGCTGTTGAAAAAGTTCTATTTAAGGGTTGATTTGATTGAACAGGGTGTGCAGTAATCAGGCCTGGTTGTGTCAGGTCCAGCTGAACCCTGTTATGAATGCAGTTTCATAGATTTGGGGAATTAGTAACGATGGCGTCAAATACATTTTCACACACCCAGTTGGTATCGGATGAACCCCTTTACTCAAGATGACTTGCATGCTGGACTGAACTGTTAATACTTTTGTCATGTGTGACTGAGAAGACCTAAAATGACAAGATATAAAATTAATTGTACATCAAAGATTATGAGGTGGTAATAGAGCATGATTATCTTTTTATTCAGATAGAGGGTTACTTTGCAAACTCTGCTTTCTTTTATTCAGCTTAGGACAGAGCTGTATACTTGCTATGATCTTTGGCCTTCTGCTTTATTCATGACCATATGCTTTTAATATACAGTTAGTTAATAACACTAATAACCACATACCTTCTATAGGACTCCACACTGAGGCAGACCCATGTGAGAACCACACAGATGTGTTCTCATGTCTGAGCGGTTCCTGTAGAAGAAGTCCTCCCTGCGAGAGCATTCGACCCTCTCAGAGCTTTGCCTTGCTCTGTAGACATGTCCTGCCCAAACTGCTCACTTCTACAGATGTGCAATGGTCTGGACTGCCCAGTAAGGCCATCGCAGAGCTGACTGTATGTGCAGACCGAGCACAGTCTGATCAGAGGATACACAAAGCTGTTCAAAGCCTTAAGGACACACTACAGGCCTTCAGGCCATGCAATACCGATTATGGATACAGGTATCCAGAATGCAGGTACAGTGACAAGTTCTAGAGCATCGGTTTGAACAATAAGTCACAATTTTGTGGGCACTATAAACATACCACATAGGCTTTGTGCAGCATAGACTATACAGTTCACATATCACAAAACAGCCGCATTTCCATTCAAACTGTTTAATTACTCAAACACGTCAAACAATTTGACAGTGTTTTCTGTACATTTCTTACGAAACAGTTTAATCCATGTATAGAAAACAAGAGAAATGGTAAAACAACGCTGCTCCATAAAATTTAATGGCGTGTACTCTCAAAAAATAACAGCATTCCATCAACAAATATTTTCAAGCAATAAATACACATTTATAAATAGTGTAAATTTACAAGATTAGAAACATAACAAAAAGTACAAATTAAAGTTTACTCATTAGCCATGTGCAACCCATGTTTCTTTGTGACTTGGCTGTTTTTCCCTTACTCATATTTTATTTTATATATATATATATATATATATATATATATATATATATATATATATATATATATTATACACTAACATATAAACTGATTTTAAAAAAATGAATTACCTTCACATTATAATTCTCTTTTTTTCAGTTTCATTGCCTAAAGAAATTTAAGAAAAGACCAGCTACCCTAGTACTCATTTAGTAGAGAAAGAAATTCAAGGAACTATGGTCATGTATCACCCCATACATAAATCTCTTAAGAAAGGAAAGAAATTCATCAGATTCAAAACAAGAGAGAAGAAAGAAAAGGAAACAGACACATCAGTAGTTTGAACGATTTTGCCAGTTGTAATATATGTAGGATTTTTCACTGATTTGTCCTTTGTATATAGGTTTGCCTTTTCCCTCTAAAGGAGTGGTGCTGAGCCAGTCAAAACAGTCCGAGAATAGATTGGAGAGGTGCCCACTGCCCACTCCAGACCAGTGGGGGTGACACTCTGTATTTGGGTTGCATAGACAAACAGTTTAGAGCCAGCAGCCTTGTGCTATTTGCTACAGAAACCAGTGGTGTGGAACTGGGTCACTACTCCTGAATATCAGAAAGAGTTATGTTGCGTTCCAGGGGTTTATCCTCAGAACTTGTTAATGTTAATGTCAAGACGTGGAGGAAGGCAGAGGTGAAGCCTGTTGAGAAAAGAATAACACAAATAAGCCAGAATTAAGTACGTACAACAAACTGCTTACTATAAGAGTATTACATCATGAAAGGCAAGACACATGTTGAACAATATTTGAAATTAAAGACTGTGACTTACTAATGTGAACTGGTCGTAGACTTGCATGAGATCCTCCATCTTGTACTGCTCCAAAACTACAAAGTTGTCAAGGTTCTGACTGCCTCGTCGAGCACAGTCCTGACAATGCACCACATACGTCTTCCGTGAGTTGCTCTCACTGGTGACAAACAGTAGGTCAAAGACCTCAACCTAAAAAGGGGACCATCAAATCACAAGAATTATTACAAATATACAACCACTCATACATAGAGAAGTTGCCTTTAACCCTCTTACCCCGTAAGGCCGAAAAACCGGCTTGCCCATCTTTGATCTATTCCCATAAGGACGATATACCGGCTTGGTCGTCTATGCCAAATACCCGTAAGGCCGATACAGCGGCTTTACAGTGTAAACGTTATCCCCGTAAGTCCGGTGTACCGGCTTTACTCTGCCATGATTCCTTACTTATTTAATTATTATTTTTTAACCCGGCAGGTTGATGACATCATGACGTCACAACGTGATTACGTTATTACGCCGGCATTACGATGAAGATCCAAGTGTGAATATTGGTATAATAGTAGAAGTGAACTAAAAATGCCAAAGTGAAAAGCTAATCGTGTTCCAGCTAAAGTTATACCTACAGTGAACACAGGTACATCTAACACAGTGAAAAAAAAAAAAGAAAACATACACAGTTACACAGGCGAGAGCGAGGATTCTAGATAGTGACAGCAGTGAAAGTTCAGGCGATGTTGAAACCGAAAGAGACGCAAACTCTCCTGATTCAGACCCTGATCCGTCTTCATCTTCAGCATCAACCAGTGCGACTGACACTGCAGGGGTCTGGAGTCATAACGGGACCATTTCTGTGCATTCGTGAAAACACTACCTGCTGGTCTGATTATCACCAGAAACTTGACTTTTGGCGCTAAAATGCATTTATTTATTATTTACTTGAATTTATTCAAAGGCATTGACCACGCTGATGCTCGTATGGTACTTCTAAATGAGTAGAAGGATTTTAGCGAGCATTTTTCGTCATTTCTCTAGTTAAGAATTGTGCTCTAAATGGAGTAAAAGCACTGAACTGCTTCATTTTCAAAGTAATATTACACAAATACATTATTATAAGTTGTTTCAAGGCCTAAAAATGTTAATATTAAAATGTTGATTTTGGGGCCAATTTTGGTCTGGGAACTCAGGGTTGGCGTGCTGTTTCTATGGGGAATATAGGGTTGAGGGACATAATACTGTGGGAACTAAGGGGTAAGAGGGTTAAATTATTCCTCAAAGCTGTGTAGAAACCAGTGCAGATTTGAGCACCCATACTGAGGTGTGTACAAATCTGCACAAATTCACAAGCACTCCAGCCACCAAAGATGAAGCTGATAAATAAGGAAGCTTTGGTGGAATCTGCATATGGCTATATTATGACAAGTTTGACCATATGCATCTTTGATGAATGAGGGCCTTTGAGATGGAGCAATGGTAATTCAGAGCCTCCTGGTGGTACAAGATGGGACAGCCAGCCATTGGTTTTGTTTATATCTGTTGTTAATAAACCCACATAGAAACACCGTTCAGAATCTGGGGTTGAATACAGTGAGTCATTAAAGTCTCGATGTGGAAGGAATTAATATATTTATCATCTTAAGATATTTTGTCTGTTAATAAAATTCCTGATGAAGTAGTTGAATTGTTGGACTAATTGGCTATGCATCAAACCTTGATTTTCAAGAGAAAGTCTGTGTCGATTTAAACTGATCACATTAGTCATTTGCCAAACCTAAAGGAACACTGTCATAATAAATCAAAAGTCCAGCCCAGCCATCACCTCATTGTGTTACATTAAAAGATCGACAAGTGATTCATTATATTTATAAATGTTTGATCAGTACTATGGTAAAGTTCTCTAGCCTGAGTGCCACCCCATACCTCACAAATGCTACAGTAGTGTGCTGGCTCATCCTTGGTCCTCCCATGCCACATCAGCTCCCTGCCTGCTGCTATCAGAGCCTCCCTGAGCATCTGACACTGCTTCAGTGTCTTCAGCAAACAGTACCTGCCACCACAGAGAATCACATGATCAAAAAGACCACACAATTCTTGTTTCATGGTTTAAACTCACCTGGAACATTATCTAAAAACAAATTAATTACTCCAAGATGTTCAGTATACGTGGCATGAGAACGATATGTTCTTGGCACAGTGTTTGTACATCAGGATGACTCACTTGATCATCTCAAAGAGCTTGTGGTCCGACACTTTAATGTTTCTGGCCAAGTTCCAAGAGAGGTGAATCATAGGAACGATGGATTTGACACTCTGGAGTTTGTTCCACTCATAGCGCTCCACTGCCAACTTGTACTGATGTGCTGAAGTAAGAGACGGAAATATCGCTTTTACGTTAATGACGAAACAGAACTTAGATTTCATGACCTTGGCATCATAAGGTCCTCGCACCTCTTCAATTATAATTCAGGTAGAAAGTTATAATACAAAAAAATCCTCAATTTGTAAAAGCTTATTTTTTAAAAATGTACAAAACATTTGCCATATCAAAAACATCTTGTAGTTACCGGTGAGAGGGCCTACATTCCAGGCTACATTATTGCACCAGCCAATGGCCTGCACCCAGTGTACTGTGCCTGTGTTCAGCCACACCAGGTCTCCTGGTCTCTGGATGAAGCGATACACTGGCACATTAGCTTCATACAAGTCTTCCAGGTTAGGCCACCATGAGCCCATCAGGAAATTTATGTTGTTCCTACATAATTACGAAACAATTGTCACAGAGGTCAATATACATGTAGCGTATAATGGTGTATGAAGTTTCTATGTAAAACAGTAAAAGACTAATCATTATATCATTTCATGTCTTAAGTAACAGTATACAGTTTTAACTGACTTACTTCTCACAAAAGTCATTCAGAACACCCCAGTAAGACTCGGGTACAGCAAACCACTCACAGTCTCCTGGGCCGATGTTAATGTTGACTGAACAGAAATTGTTGTTTTCTTGATGACCTGAATCAAAATATTAGTGGCATGTAAGTATTTGAAAGATATTGAACATGTAACATATTTATCACATATATGCAATGGTACATGCATGGCATAAGTCACTTGCACGAGTAATGTGTGCGCGTATGTATGTGGACATCACAGACCTGGTGTCCTGCTGCCTGGGACCTTCATATAGAGCTGGACAGTATTCATGCCCAGGATGGTATGGCCCACGTGAGTGAGCAGGTTCCCTGCAGAAACAACGCGAGCAAATGCAGGCAGCTTACTCAACTCAGCCAGCTGTAGTTTCCATCTGCATCACACAGAGAAAAGGTGATAAAAAAAAAAAAATCATGGTTAACAAGTGTACACACTACCCACACCATTCTCCTTCAACATGCTCTGACCCCAACACTTCCTAAAAAGCTGGGATATGTTTAGTAAAGAATTTCACTATACTGTAATGTATACGTGTGAAAAAAGTTTCTTTTTTATTCCTTCAACAATTAGTTTCTTTTAATGTAAATTACAACTGTGATATAAACAAAGTATGTAGTGTCACAGGTTACAGGTTTCTCTGGACGACTCACAAGCATATTTCCAGAACATGGTTGTGAAGTTCTGGGACAGCTTAATTACTGCATGTAAACAATGCTAACTAACTAAAGCATTAAAAAAAGGATAATGGTCTGAATTAAGACCTTCCTTTCAACACAGTCAACACACTTACTTTCGCTCGTCTGACAAGTCAATGTTTGTCCCAAACTTGATATGCTTAAAGGGACCTCTCCGTCGTCGTACCAAACTGAAAAGAAAAAAAAGAAAAGAGGAAAAAAAAAAGAGATACAAAAGTTTTATTTAAATTTGGGATGCATTTGAGATACAGGATTGCAAAGGCCTGTATGGTCTTGAGCACGCTGAGCCATACCTTTCTGCAGGAGCGGATTCTGTGTCCGAGTGCTCCTTTTGTCCTTTCTTTTCATTCTCCTCCTGAAAATGAGTCAAAGAGAGACAGAATCATTATGCAGTGTTTATCAAATAAAATACATGGTACTTTGTCTCGTCAAAATTAAAAGGGGGGTGGGGTTATATCCCGAGCCACACTGAAAAGGGGCAGAGAAGAGACAGCAGGGGTCACTCTCTGTCTTAACAATGCCATAAGAAGTCATCTACAGCAAACGCCACTCATGCTTGAGTTTTTTCCCCCCAGGTCCTATCGGTTTGCACCAAGATTATTGCTGCATTTGGCTAGAGGTTGTAACTCTTAATTCCTGACCTTGGACCAGAAAAAACTACGAAAATGCCCCCTCAACTCAGTATTCCTACTCAGGATGGTCTTCTCAACTCCCAGTTACAAGTTCAGAGTGTGACGTCAAATCAACATGGCCATGCACAATGTAAGAAATAAATAACCTTTAAATGAAGTACGCTGTATACACAAGTATTTGCTTTAGATCAATCCACATGCAGACAGTTTTTTAAATCTATAACACAGACTATACAGATCACTGTTTCGGGGAAAATGTACAGCACTCATCATAGTTAGCTGGCTTGCTTGTTGCTAACAAAAGGCGAACAGAGGCGCATCCATATTTTCTTCCACCTTGGTAGCTCAAAAGGTCAAAAATGATGTTATTCCAAGCGTCGACTTCCAACTTCAGAAGCAAGTCAAATGCAGCGTATATGTGTGGGTTCCCCCCCACATCACTAAAACAAACACACTGTACAAATCTTGACAGCCCTTGGACAGCCTGTGTCTTAGAAGCCACTCAGAGCAAGTAAAGGAAGAAAGAGAGACTGTTTCTGAAGTGACTTAACATAACATGGCAAGTCTATTCTTCTTAGTGGGCTTAAAGCATTTGCAATACAGTGGCAAACAATTGATATAATATGATCAAATGATAAGAGCTTTATTACCACACATTATATGGCCAAAACCCACACAGGTTGGCCTTCCAAAACCTTTGCCACAAACTGGAGGCACAAAATTGTCTAGAACAGTGGTCACCAACCCTGTTCCTGAAGATCCATCTTCCTGCAGGTTTCATCTCCAACCAAAATCTAAAACACACCTGTTAAGTTGATCAAGAGCTTCTTAAGGCAATGATTACATGGTCAGGTGGGCACGATAATGGTTGGAGTGAAAGTCTTAGGTAGATCTACAGGAACAGGGCTGGTGACCACTGATCTAGAATGGCTTTGTATACTGTAGCATTACAATTTCCCTTCACTAGATCTAAGATGTCCAAACCTGTTCCAGAATGATAATGCCCCCTGTACACAAAGCAAGGTTCATAAAGATATGGTCTGCCAAGGTTGATGGGGAAGAACGCTGGTGGCCTGCACAGAACCCGGACCTCAACCCCACTGAACACCGCTGGGATGAACTGGAACGCAAACTGCATGCCAGGCCTGCTCACCCAACATCAGTGCCTGACCCTACTAATACTTACAGCCTCACTAACAGCTAACCTTTTGATTTAACAATCATATTTCATAGACATCTAGTCGGCTAACAGAATTGTTTGGCAAACAATGTTAATTACCAATGATCACCACAAATCAATCACTAGTTGTGGTCACGGTGTTTAAACTATTAACTACATGTGAGTTTGTAGCCACTATCGTTATAACTAGGTTTAGTGCTAATTTAAGCACAGCTAATTAAAGACCGTCTGCAGTGGCAGTTTAGTTTTTGATACGGTTATAAAAAAAAATATTTATTTATTTAACAGTGATTGCCAACCAAAACATTAAAACTTCCAAAGAAGATTGGAGCCAAGCAGAAAGCAAACAACAACAAATCAGTCATTCATTTATCACCTCAACAGTTTCCACCAGGACAGTATAATCAGTCAAAATCTGTTAATACTCCTCAGTGTTAATCATTCCATTGTTTTTGCCCATCCCTTCATCTTAGACTGAAATGTACCCCAGACAATAAGAAAACTAACTTGGTATTTCACAAGAAAGCTATCAATTCAGACTAATCACTTCAACACAGGTGTCACTGGTTTACTTTATGGTCTTTATCCCCTTTCGCCTCGACACTAGCGTTCATTCCACCGGCGGAATGGAAAACGACTTATCGGACATTTTCAAATAGTATAAACAAATGAATTATTGTATCACCGCAGTTCTGGTACAAGATTAGTCAGGACACTTGTGGCTTTCTGTGTGTACAGTTTTATGTCTGTGTGCTGAACTGCTGGTGAGCAGGGGGATGGGAAAGGGGCGGAGTTTGAGCTCCCTGCTGGGCAAACAATTCACATCTCTCCACGAAAACACAGACAAAGATAATTCGGAGAGCACAACTAAAGCTTTTTTGATAGTAAAACACCATATACAACTGCCACAATAAAATAACATTTAAACCAAAGATCGGACTTGTAAACGTTTACTACCTTACATTACCTACATAGACGAAAATCCAGTTCACTTGCGGTTTTATAAATCATGCATATTTCCATTGGTATAAAGTCCATCAGCTTTATTGAAGAAAACAAATGCAATGCTCCATATTTAGTCACAAATGTCCTCTTCAAAAGGCATTAAGTGTTTTGGTATCCCACCACTCTGGAAATTAGTAATTAAACTGAATTGAGACACCATCTAAAAAACACTAATCTGCTTTGGCTATGCTGAACAACCCACCTCCTAAATTTTAATCGGGCAGTCTAACTTGATTGGCACCCACTTGGACCAATTGTAGATACTTCTAGCTTTCAAACAAGCCCAAACTCGACATGATTGACCACTCAGAGGCTGAGAAAATCAAATGCGTAATCAGCACAACCAAACCTTTTACGCGTGCGTCTTGAGTTGTGTGTCAGTGGGTACAGGCCAATCAGCACAGCGCTACAGGGCCGTGCAGAGAAACTATCAGGAAATGGCAGCTCCGCTCTAGCGGTCTTCCAGCAAATCTTTATACAGCAGGTTTTTGCATAGTTTTTCTGATCGCTAGTTTTCTACTGGTTTTCGGTCAGCGTGCAATTTATCGGTGTCTTATAGAGGTGGCGTGCTCCCGAAAAAGCCTCAATGCGTCACAGCTTCTGAAGCAGTTATTTCCGAGTGGCTCTTTTTTTTTTTTTTTTTTTTTGGAGGAAGACTATGTGGATTGAGTTGAGGGGCTCTATCTACCCCCCAGAGAAGTCAGAGGAGAGGGGTCACTCATGTGTCTATCATTTGAGCCATTCGGAGAGCAAGTGCTCATTCACCTGGGGCTCTGGCACTATTTTTAATAAACATTATATTTTATAAGTATGTTTCGAATTTTGTGTGTGTGAAATTACACATTGTGTAACAGAGGTCATGCTACTGCCATTTGTTTTCATTTTGTGCCATTTGGAGAGGTTTGGTGCCTTTTGGAGAGGTTATTTTGTGCCTTTTCTAAAAAAAAAAAAAAATGTTTGCTATTTCTAGAAGTCTGCAATTTTTAAAGGCTTTGGGCCATTTAGAGAGGTTTTGTGTCATTTAGAGATGTTTGGTGCCATTTGGAGAGGTTTTTGTGTTTGGATAACCTTACACACTATTTTAGTGGTTAAAGATAACTTCCTCATATTTTGGGTGTTCATGGACAAGTACTTGGGTCATCTTTGAGACCAGGAATGGGGTTATCATCAACATTTGCTGTGAAGATATAACATTTGTGTTAAAAGTAAATAATTTTTCTTATAATTAAAAAAAGAATTCTGAATATATTGCCCCAGGTAGGCTAGGTCAAAGAAGAAATACTTGAAATAACTGCTAATTCTTAAAGTCTTAAGTGTATACTTTCATATGAGCCATTAACCACTACTGTGGTGTGTGATATCACAAAACAAATCAATGCTGAACATAGGTACCCCAAAACAGACAAAAATGCAATTTTTTGGCTACCGGTAAAACAGGTTAACTTACTACAGAGTCTTCTGCTTTGCCGTTCTACAAAACAGATAAACCGTCTAGTGTTATCAAAAACTTTTTTCCCCCCTAGTATGCTAAGCCTAATAACAAAGCCTTTGGACATCATGAAGACACTAGGCCTGATGCTTGGCTCTGCTGAGCTGATCCACAACTCTTATTTCAGAGTTGGTTCCACATCTACTGCTACAGATGTTTCCTTTGTCTCCCTGTTCTGGCTCAATCTGACAGACGTTCTCTACTAATGAGCCAAATACGTGGTCAGGAACAGTTAGGTTGGGGCTGGTGGGGACTTTACAAATGCTTATGAGGCAGCATCATGTTCTGGCCATGTGACAACATATCAGAGAGTAATTACTTGAGTCAGCATCACCTAAATTCACTTACTTATTTTTAAATTATATACACTGGATGATATGTATATAATTATCATTATATAATACATAACATCATTTTTAGAAAGCAGACCGAGGTCATGTTATTTAATGAAAACTTGACTTGAATATATGTGGCAACAGCAAATAGTGACAATTGTGATTTTAAACAGAACACTAAAAGATTTAATTGCCCATGCACATGTTTGTAGAGGCTGGTTGGCTAAATAGTTAATGGAACGGAGCTTTGGAACAAGAATAGATATCAAACTGGTGAAACGGAGACTAATGACCTTTACTTTAAAAAAAAAAAAAAAAAAAAAAAAAAAAAAAAAACACACAACATAAAAAAAAACCAAAAAAAAAAAAAAGGCACAACATTCACTCAAACATGCAACCCTAATGGCGTAAGAGCAGGTGGTACTTACACGCAGAGACTCCTGGAAAGAGGAGGCCTGGTACTGCGCATACTTGGAGATAGTGGTATGAGATCGGCTACTCTCGCAGCGCCATGTCTTCCTGGTGCCAGTTACATCCCAGTTCTCGTCAGTGGGCTGAGAAAACTGAGTTCTCACTTCCACCAGGTGATCTGGGTTGGCCTCCACCAAGGTCTTAGTGGAGAATAGACCAAGGTCTGAGGCACAAGAGAGAGGAGAGAGGAATGGAGAGTAAAGCATGTAATTAGCTGTCTCCCTTAATACACCCAGGTAACGAGAGTACCCCATTCAAAGATTTAAACCTCGTAGCAAAATAAGTTTTTCAAAACCAATAAACCGTCTCAAGCTGAAAAACACAAACTGAATTGCACAGAATAATAAAGCACTGGCAGTATGACAAGTTGGCAGCATGGTATTAAAGCATGTGAATGGGTTCAAGTGAACGCACATCTGGAGAAATGCCAGGCAGCCAATTATGTGAGGAGTATAATGAAATCAGCAGACAGAGGAGATGACAGGTACTCACTGCAATTTCAAGGACACTAATTATGTAATATCTGTCTCAAAGATATTGGTGTATATACGGGCATATTTTGACATATTATGTATTATCATATATTAAAATAAAAAAATTCCCTTAGTGGCAAAAATCAGAGCTCATGACCACCACTCAAAATGCACACCTTAAATGTGGGAAGTGCTGCTGACGGACCTATCAAAATGTACCTGTTTTGCTTTTTGAGATGTTACCTGTAATGTCAGTTTTAGCTTACAGGTGGTGCTGTTGCCTTGTATGATCTGATAACAGTCGAAACACACGCAGCAAGATGCCCACACTCACTGGCAGCTTCAAACAGCTAAATATTTCCCAAGCTCTCAGACTTGTAATTAAACCACCCAACAATTAATACACACTCAGCTGCTTCCCAAAATGGCTACTCTTTAGCACATCAAATAATCAAGAGTGGTATGTGCTTAAGGCCACAGAAAAAACTTCAAACAGACACAGACATACAAACCCAGAAACACAGGTTCACGTACCCAGCTTAAGTGCTCCAGCAAGGCCTCGGATAACTGTAACAGGGTTGGACGCATTAGTGCAGAACTGGTGAAGTGGGGGAAAGAACGCATCCCTCTTGCTCTCCAACTGTGGGAAGTTTAAAAACAAGATTTAAACCCAAAGTTTTTTAAATAAACAAATGCTGCCATGTTATGAGACTTTTCCTTTTGATTGTGACTTTTCCAATAGGCAACATGCAGTGAGACCCAATTTGCTGAGGGAAGTATGACGTACAAAATCATGCCTAACCCAATACTCTTCCCCACTTCCTCTAAACGTATGGTTCAATGGTTTCAAATAACATTTGCCTGGTTTTACGCCGAGCAGAAATCCTGTTGTGCCATGCCATAACCTTACAGTTTTCATTTTTCCTAACTTATGTAGTATCAAAAAGCACTTGGCTTAATCTTGAATTTTATCTTCACTAAGGCTCTAACCTCAATATTCTATAACAAAAGGAAAAATTAATAATTTCATCAAAGAAACCAACAGCAGAGCACAAATGATAGTAAACAGGTTCATTGTACAAACAGATCCTTTTATCTGTATAAACACCAAACAATAAAAGAGGAAAAGCAAAAATGCTTGTGTAAATGATTGACAGATGTAAAAATGATAAGCTCTGGGTAGTTACCAAGTCACATTTCTGATGACCACATTAATTTTTTTTTTTTTACTTACAGACTTAGGGTACAGTATTAACCTTTATGATGAATGACAGACCATGGGGATAAACGAGAAATGATCAACAAATCCACTGGGTTTACTACTGCTCCAGACAGTGATTCCTAGCACATTCTTGAAAATACAGCTTTCATGGGGACTTCAGTAATAAGCAATTTTTCCAATTAAAATACACTGATCAGCCAAAACATTAATACCACTGACAGGTGACTCTGGTACCCACCAAGGGGTGGGTTATATTAGGCAGCAAGTGAACAGTCACATCTCGAAGTTGATGTGTTGGAAGCAGGAAAAACGGGCAAGCGTAAGGATTGACAACTTTGACAAGGGTCAAATTGCGATGGCTAGACGACTGGGTCAAAGCATCTCCAAAATGTCAAGTCTTGTGGGGTGTTCCCAGTATGCAGTGGTTAGTACCCACAAAAGGGGTCCAAGGAAGGACAACTGGCGAACTGGCGACAGGGTTATGGGGGCCCAAGGCTCACCGATGTGTGTGAGGAATGAAGACTAGCCCGCCTGGTCCTTTGCCACAGAAGAGCTACTGTAGCACAAATTGTTGAAAAAGTTAATTCTGGCTACGATAGAAAGGTGTCAGAACATACAGTGCATCACAGCTTGCCACGTATGGGGCTGTGTAGCTGCCACCAAAATGTGAGCATCAGAACTGGATCATGGAGCAATGGAAAAAGGTGGCCTGGTCTAATGAATGATGTTTTCTTTTACATCGTGGGGATAGCTAGGTGTGTGTTTGTCACTTAACTGCAGAAGAGATGGCACCAGGATGCACTATGTGAAGAAAACAAGCCAGCGGAGGAGCGTGATGCTCTGGGAAATGTTCTGCTAGGAATCCTTGGGTTCTGGTATTCATGTGGATGTTACTTTGACACATACCACCTTCCTAAACTTAAACACTCCTTCATGGCAACAGTATTCCATAATGACAGTGGGCTCCTTCTGCAGGATAATGTGCCCTGCCACACTGCAAAAACTGCTCAGGAATGGTTTGAGGAACATGAATGAGTTCAAGGTGTTGATTTGGCCTCCAAATTCCCCAGGTCTCAACCCAATCGAGCATCTGTGAGATGGACAAACAAGTCTGATCCAAGGAGGCCCCACCTTACATCTTACAGGACTTAAAGGATCTGCTGCTAACATCTTTGTGCCAGATACCACAGCAGACCTTCAGAGGTCTTGTCTAGTCCATGCTTTGATGAGTCAGAGTTGTTTTGGTAGCACAATGGGGACCTACACAATATTAGGCAGGTGGTTTTAAAATTATGGCTGATCAGTGTATAATCAAATGTTTTATTGATGGCTATGTTAACACTAGTCAACTTGCCTTCTGGAAACAGACACTTGAACAGGCATACTTCCTCCTCAGGTGCTCACTAATGCAATTTGCTCTGTTGTGTTTGTATAGAATACATTGAACTTCACCATTTAACCAAACTTCAGATGTTGTTATATGGTCTTGCTGATGTTTTCATTAGGTATGAGAAATTCATTGTTGAATTTTTACGATACAAAATACGGACAAGATGATTTTTGCTTCTCTGAAGTGTATTGCTATATTTCTATTTAATATTCATTATGAGCTGTACCTCTTCTTATATACAAGGCAGTAACACCAGAGGTAATTGCATACTGAGGACAAAGTATGTGAGTGGAAACTTGACTGCCTCAAAGCATGCTTGCTTAAATCCAAAAAGATAAGCTAATCAGAAGGAAATGTTATGGGACACGTGTCAAACACAAGGCCTGCAGGGAAAATCCGGCCTAGAGTCTTGTTTCTTTTGGCCCTCGTGAACTTATAATAAAAATTATACAGAAACAGCCTGTTATACACTACTGCTCAACATTTATACACTATCCAGAATTCACAGCAAACCTGTAGAGTAGCCATCCAAAGGGCAGTTACCGCAGACTGACGTATATACCTACACCAGAGTTTCACAAAAATACTCTGCTCTCATGGATATATAATGTCTCATCCAAAAACCAAACTCAAGCATCTTCAGTTTGCCCATTGGAACTTCAAATGGGATCGGGTTCTATGGTCAGACGAAACCAAAATAGAGCTGTTTGGCAATAAACACCACGGTTAAATATGGTGGTGGCAGCTCTTTAATGTTTTGGGGCTGTTTTTCTGCCAGAGGACCTGAATATTTTGTTAGGATACATGACATCATGGACTATTAATCAAATGAAAACCTGACTGCCTCTTCCAGAAAGCTTATAATGGGCAGTGGTTGGATCTTCCAGCAGGACAATGATCCAAAACACACATCAAAATCAACACAAATGGTTTACAGACCACAAAATCTAGGTCCTGCCATGGCCATCCCAATCCCCTGACTTGATACCCATAGAAAACCTGTGGGGTGAACTGAAGAGGTAGTAGCTCAGTAGTTAAGACGTTGGGCTACTGATCAGAAGGTCGTACTACCAAGCTGCCACTATTGGGCCCTTGGGCAAGGCCCTTAACCCTCAACTGCACATATGTATAAATGAGAAATGTAAGTCGCTCTGGATAAGGGCGTCTGCCAAATGCCATAAAAGTAATATGTAAGAGGAGGGTCCACCAGCATGGACCTCAAAATTTGAAGGATCAGGAGAGATTGTGTATGGAGGAATGGTCTCCGAACCCTTGCCATGTATTCTCCAACCTCCTCAGGCATTATAGGAGAAGACTCAGAGCTGTTATCTTGGCAAAGGGAGGTAGCACCATGTATTGACTAAAAGGGTGCCAATAATTGTTGCACACTTGTATTTAACAACTTTTTTTTTTTTTTTTTTAATAAACCTGTGTTTTGTTTGCAATTGTTTGATATCCATGAGAGCAGAGTATTTTTGTGAATTCTTTAAACAAAGGATCAAAAGGTTAAACAATAAAGACAATTTTTCACAGCTTTCTTTGCTCATATTTACCAAGGGTGCCAATATTAGTGGAGGGCACTGTACATTTATGAAATTATTACAATAACGTAAATAATAGGAGAAAATTGCACATATTATATTATAAATTCTGATCTAATTTTCTTACAATACAATGCATTGACATTGCGGTGGCTCAATTTGCTATTACAAAATAAATGTATTAAAATGTTATATTTTTTGTGACAATATCATCTCTTGAAGCCTGTATCAGGATGGTTTTCAACTGGATGCAGTTACTTAGATATAGTGAAACATAAAAACTTGTGTTAAATTAATAAAACTGTTAAATTACATTCAATTAAAATTTCTAATATTTAATTATTGTACTTTGTTGAATTTATATTCACCGACTATCTAAATGTCCGCTAAACTTAAATGATACCTTACACAAATCAGGTTTATCGTCAGAATTTACAGACTTTCAGCTGTTTGCAATAAACAAATTAAACAAAAGCAGTTGAAATAGTTCAACACAATGAATGCTTCAAGTGGTTTCCCCAAATTCAACTGAAAATGCAACTTATAATGACTTCTCCATTCTCAAAATTATTCAACCCCCTGAATAAAATCCCTCACAACAGCACAAATACGTAAAACAGGTGTTGTCTCAAGCACACCTGATGCAACTAATCAAAGGCTACATTAGTTGTACCAGGTGTGCTTGAGCTGGAACACATGAAATACCTGAACTGGCTACGGGAAGAAATACATGAAATACCTGGACGGGGCAGAAAAAGGAAGCCATCAACAGCTGCAACCAGATTTCTGAGAAGGCAAAACTATTTGAACTATTTCGATTACTTTTGTTTGATTTGTTCATTGCAAACAGCTGAAAGTCTGTAAATTCTGACAAACCTCATTTGCAATGTGGGGTTGAATAATTTTCATTGCAACTGTATGTGCTGGTGTTTTGTTTGATTGATTGTAAGAGTCTTCTAAAACCTTAAGACACGTCTTCTTAAACCATCATTTCTCACAGGACCAAATTGTCATGGATTATGTCCAAGACATGAGCCAAGACAACAATTGCATAAATGATTACCAACATGTCAACAACCAAGCACAAAAGAACATGATATACTCACATAAATACTAGGGGTAGGGGGGTTGAGTTTGTCCTTTGGTAGTGGAGGGAAGGGTGAAGGAGGAACCCTTGGAGGGGGACATCTGTCCAATAAAATGCTACTCGTGGATACACCATTTTTCCCAAGGTGCCTGAAGAAGGTGAGAAAAACACCTTTCCAATTTAAACACTTCTACTGCAGTGAATTACACAAAATGGCAGTAAATTATCAGGTCTTACAAAAAAAAATTACATCTTTATATTCAAAAAATAAGTACACCCCATGGAAACTGTTGTCTTTTTTTGACATATCTGGGCAAGTAAACATTTGATTATCTTTCAAGCTGTGCTATTAATAAAGTTGATTTACTTGAACAAAAGAATGAAAATTAGGAAACCATAACATTTCCACCTCCTGCTTCACAGTTGGTGTGAGGTGCTTCTCCTGAAAAGCTGTCTTTGGTCAGCGCCAAACATGTCTGCTGTAACTGTGGCCAAACAACTCTATCTTTGATTCGTCTGTCCAGAGCACATTATTCCAAAAGGCCTGGTCTTTGCCTATATGTTCATTAGTGTAAGACTACAGTTTGCCAATGTTTTTTTTTTTTTTTTTTTTTTAAGACAGCCAAGGCTTTCTCCTGGCATGCCTCCCATGCAGGTCAAATTTGTTTAATCTCTTTCTGATTGAAGAAGCATGCACTTTGACACCAACAGTTGTAAGATGTGAAGTTCCTGAAGACTTCTTTTTGCATCAGACAGTCAGCTCTTGGGCTGAATTTGCTGTCATTTGAAATCTGCGCCACTTGTAGAGGACTTTCCTTACAATGGAATGGTGTATTTCAAATAATTTGGAAATCCCTTGCCAGACTCAAAAGCATCCACAACCTTTTTTTTTTTTCTTTTTTTAAAAAAAGGCCTTATAGAACTCTTCCTATGCCGGTTTCTCCAATTTTTTGGATTTGAAGGTGTACTTACTTTTTCCATGTGACTGACATTTTTTGTTAATTTAAATTGTGTAAATTACTACAAAATGTCAATTTTGTGTGTCATTTGACGGAGTGTATCGACTTTATTAATAGGCACCGTTTCAAAGAGGATCAAATGTTTGCTTGTCCAAATGTGTATTTAGAAAAAATAAAAGATCCTCCATGGGGTGTACATATTTTTTCAGATGCATTTCACGTGTGATACACACCCACACTTCGGCTTTAGCACTTTAACAATATTGTAGTCAGTGATGTGCTATTTAATTAAGCCTAGTTATGAGTTCTGTAGTATTGGTTGATAATGATAAATATTTAATAATTCACTGTATTTATAAAATAATCCACATTAATTTATCGATTATCTAAATATCCTTAGTTGAATCCCTAAATTATATAATGTGTTTGAGTCTCCTGCAGTTGAATGCGTTCTTCACTTCATATACCCTCTATGGACTGAAACATGTCCTGCTACTGTGAAACTCACAATAAGAAGTAACATGATAAGCTCCTCCGACCGGGCAATTTTATACGCTGCCTGGTCCAAGGAGCAACAAGCTTGAACATTTTCAGTCATTTCATGACTGTTGTTGGTGCCCACCTGCAGGCTTTAAGCACCTCCCTGGAGCTTGGGTAGATGGAGACGGATGCCCACGGAACAAGCGAAGGTGTTGGAGCTTTAGAGCAGACTAAAGGAGAATCAACCTTCATTGGGCTTTGTGAGTCCTCCAAGCCTTTCCCATTGAGCCTGGGACTGTTAAGGCTGCCAGCGCTGTTGTGCTCTGTGGATTTGGGCGAAGGTGTGGCTGTAGACATGGCCGAGCAGGGTGATGAAGCCACAGAATTCTCCTGCGTCTTAGAGCTCATTTGTAGGTGAATGCTGTTAACTGTTGTGCCAAGAGCAACTACCCCACTGTCTTTACTAACATCATTACTATTGGCTTTTCTCATAAGCAAGGCTGAGAGCGGAAGATTGTCTGGACTGAGTTGAGCTGGTGAGCAGAGTTCGGGCACAGCAGCACCTGCCAGGCCCTGATGGACGTGATTAGGCCGTCCTGCAGTGGCAGTGCTGTTGGGCATTCCCGCCAAATGCCCATTTGAGGAAGGCATGCTCTCTTTGGTCGGAGCAGGGCCTTGTTGTCCACCTGAGGTAGAGGAGTGAGGGACCGGGGGAGAGGGAAGGGGATTGAGAGCCTCCTGTGCAGAATATCCACACTCATTTGGAACGCTAGTGCAGGAAGGTGGAGACGTCCCTGTGGAAGAAAGTGGCCGCTCACCATTGGGACCTGCTAAATGCGAACCCGGACTTTTGTTAAGCCCCTGTCAAAAGCACAAGAAAAAAGAACAGCAGTTATAAATAAAAGAACCATCCCAGTAGCTTTGGGGTGATAACTGACAAGGTAATATTCCTGCCATTAGGAGAAAAAAAAAATACAAATTTTGCCAGACCACTTACAGAAAAATGTGAGTGGGTTCTCTTACCTGAGTGGGACTGACATGTTGGCTTTTCCACAGCTGATCATTCATTGTGCTGCTGCTGCTGGTAGGGGTTGCACAGTTACGAGGTAGTGCGTTTTGCTGCAGGTAAGGCACATTTCCATTGCTCCCTGGCCCTGGTAAGTGATTATTGCCCACAGAGTTTTTCTCCGTGTTAGCCAGGGCTCCAGCAGTACTGCAGGGGGAGGGGCTCGCAGGAATAGGTCCATTGGCCATTGGCTGAAGGGTGCAGGGTGTCCGAAATGAGGGCGGAGTGGTGTTTGGGGCGTTGGAGAGCGCAACTGGTGTATGGCGCGGTGATGGGAGCGATTTTGAATCAGGCAGTGATGGGTCACTTTTTGGACAAGGGCCATTGGATAAGGTGGGCCGTATTTCGCCAGCAGCATTCAATCTCATCTGTTCAAAGAAGATGAAACAAAGTCTTTAAATGTTTACAATACTACAGTCCAGAAATTAATAAAGATTAAACAAAAACAGGATATGCAGAATTAGGCAATGCAGGCGTTTATTTGTTTGTAACAGCATACACACCTGCTGATGCTGCTGCATAAGAATGAATTGTTTTTCCAAATGGTCTAACATTTGAAGCTGCATTGGCTTCAGGTTTGCCCTGTTAGCCCGCAACTGTTCCAGGAGCTGAGAGTACAAAGGAAGGAGCTTGTCAAATTCTGCTAATGTGTACATTATACAGTTCCGGGTGGGGGGGACGACAACAAAACAGCAAAAGTTCATTCTACCAACCTGAATCTTCTGGGGAGTTAGGTACCAGTTTGGAACTTGCTGCTGGACTGGATTGTTGGTACAGATGTCACCTGAACTCTGTGCATTTGTTGAATGAGGGAAAACATGCTGTTAGGGCTACATAAAAAGTTTTGAACAATGCTAAACTACATATGATGTTCTTCTGTACCTTGGATGGACTAGTAGTCCTCTTCCGCTTGCTAGGACTCGACTGGTCAACTGACTTAGAGCGCATGTGTGGAGGCAGTGTCTGTGCTGGGAGCTGGGACTGACCTTCACCACGCTGATGAGATTTTCCTGCTTGCTATGGGTAAAAAGTACAAGACAGCAGCTTGGAGGCGTTCATACAGCAAAGGAGTTTACTGGAATGTGTCTACATAGTCTCTCTAAACCATTTACAAAAGGACTAGCTTAATTTTGGAAGCCACTGGGGGTTAAAACAAAAAGCAAGATTTTAATCCCAAGGTTTCCTTTTCATAGATTTTCCAAGCCTTGCATCAATTTTTTTTTTCTGGGTAGGAATAATGGAACAGTGACATGACCAATGAAATCCAAGCATATTAACACAATTTTCCAGGAAACGTTGATACCGAACACTTCAATGTCAAACAGCTGCTCAAGGAAAAAAGTTAATAAGAACAGGGAGTTTGTTTACACCAGTCTCCTAATAATTGTCCCTCGACATTCACAAATGCTGCATTCACCACAGACCTCCAACTGATCTAGTGCATTGGTCATTATTTTCTGTTCATGTGGATCCCATGAACAGTAATGATGAATGATATGAGTGAGTGAGCTGTTGTGCTGATGAAGTCAACAGTCAAATAAAATTAAATTGTTAAATCATCAAAGATTGAACCATGGATTACAAATTAGTGTAAAGAATAAAACATGGCGTGAAGCAGCATGTCCCGAATTGTTTGCAATCTGCAGCCATTTTTAATTAAAAAATAAATAAATAAAATAAATAAAAGACTCAAACGCAATCCAATTGAACTGTTTATAGTCGCGTTTAATGCCATGGAACATATCTTAGTTCACGTTATCATTTATGTTGATCAGCTATAGACGTTCATTTCTTGTCACGTTCTTGAGAAACCAGAAACCACAAAGCCCTCTGTCCACAACTCTCTCCCATGGAGGAAAACTTCCTGACCTTTATAAACTGCTAACACTGAGACTTCTTCCACGTGTTAAAGAAACACCTCCTTACAGAGAACTTCACAAATATCAATGATGTTTTTTTTCCCCCTTTGCTAAATAACAAATGATATAATCTGTTTATTATTAGTTTAGATTATGTGGAACATTCAAGATACAAGTCCCACAGAACGAGCAGATACTACCGAAATGATTACGTATTTACAAGGAGTTCATTAATATAAACCTGTGAATTGACTTGCTGCTAGCACTTCTGTCTGAGCTGTGTTATAAATAATTATTACACAACGTTCGCCCAATACGATTTGAAAATACCATAGTACTCATAAAAACGTTTCAAGTGAAATTGTAATGTTTATGTGCAAACACTGAAGGTGTTCAAAGTGTGATATAAGTATTAGTATATATTAAAACATTATCAAAAGGATATATCTAAAGCTCTTAGAGAAATACATATTTGTTTAGCATTAATATCGTACTAAATATATGAACCTTCTAGAATCCTCAGAAAAGGGTGTGGGAAGTGGGGTGGATGTCTACAGGCCCGTCTAGCTGAGCTGTTCTCACCTGCTGTGCTGTGTTCAGGGCTCCCTGTCTGGAGGTAAGCTCTGCTGGAATTGGTAGGCTCCATGCCTCCTCAATACTAGGGAGCATTTTACTTTTACTCTGTAGACTACTTTGTTGTAGATTACACAACTGAGCCTAGAAAAGATGTGTAAAAATCACAGTTGGATTTATAAGTGGTTGATTATTTTTTTAAAAAGAGAGAGAGAGGAAAAAAGCGCTCCATACATGAATCTACATATTTTATAATCAAACATTCCAGGTCATGTAATGGAAGTATGTTGGAAAGTAAAGATGGTAATGGCAAAGGCTTGGAAACAGCTCGGGTATTACAAAAATAAATAAATAAATAAATAAAATAAAAATGCACACATACACAATGCACAGTTTAGAACAGAAAACACTAAACATGATCTGTATGTCAAATAGGACCCATAAAATGTTTAACATTAAACATCAGTATAGTCTAACACATTGATTAGTACCTGTAAGCATTTAATACGGGCAGTGAGGGCAGTAACGTTAGAGCAGGACTTGCTGCAGGTGGCGTTAAGGTAGCATTTGATGGCATCTTGAGGCTGGTTGCAGGACTCATAGAGGGTTCCCAGGTCCATCCAGGCAGCTGCATGGCTGTGATCCAGCTGTACTGCGCATATGTAGGCCTGAAGTGCATCCATCGGCTGGTTCTGCTGCTGATACAACACACTGGGGACAAGACCAGCAGTAAGAAGGGAAGACAATCATAAGGGAGAACAAGAGATCAGGCATGAAAACGGAGGTGGGAAGGTACTAAGAAAACTGGAATCCCAATGAAGGGCATAGGTATTGCAGTCAACAGGAGCTTACATAGTAAATATCTCAAGATGTTCTAAAAATGCAAGCTTATAAATAACCAGTTGATTGAGAGAGAGAGATTTTTTTAAATGCCAAATTGTATACAAGCAAAACACATACACACACACACACACACACACACACACACACACACACACACAAATAGATATGCCTTACAGCAACATTACAAAACTATATCTATCATGGGTTGTTACTTTCCTGTTGAAATTCACGGTCAAATCTGACTTCCAGACATCTCAATTACACAAAAAAGTAATATTGCATTTCCACACATCATGCCTTCACAGTGCTTACCCTATTGAGCACCAAGTATCAGCACTAGCCTCTGACTTATCAATGGATTGCCTGTATGAAATAAACGCATCCTGGACCTTTCCAATACTGGAGTAGCACCTGTGAGAAGGGAAAAGCATGATCAGCATGATCACCCAACTGAGGTTTGCGCTCACAGTTACTGTGAAGGTACTGAACATAAATACAACAGTTCTATGTTGTTATAGTCTCAAGAATGATACAATCCTGTGAGTTATCGTATTACGACTAGCATTACCCAACAATATTACGTCAGCTACAAGATGCACAGCACACTATGGATCTGACAGTCTATAAAGTCAATAAAACATCTGTGTGAATCTGTATAATAAGTATATTGATATCAGTGAATAACAAATACAATAATAATTGCCAAACCAAGAAGTACATGTGTGTGTGTGTGTGTGTGTGTGTGGATGGGTGTGGGGTGAGGAGGAGGGGTTTAGTACCTGCCCAGGAAGTACCAAGATTGTCCAGAGTCAGGATCTGTTTCCAGAGACTTCTGCAGACACTGAATAGCATAGCTGTCTTTGTTAGCTTTATCTCCTAGCTGTTCTACTGTGTGATGCATCCAGCCTGTAGGAGCATTGGAAATCATCAATCAAACCGGTTATCGCACTCTACAATAACATGACCTACAAGAACCTAACAATGCCTGTGCTGTATCCATGAACCCATGAGCAAGCCCACTTAAGAAAACTTCTGGTCACACACACACACACACAAAACCAAACAAACAAAAAGTTGCTTGTCCTCTTGTTCATCTGTCCATAGGGAGGTAACAGAAAAGTTATTAAAGGGAAAGAGGAGGTTCTTTCACTACCGCAAGCAGCTTCAACAGATACCACCACAGCCAGAAGCTCTTAAGGACGGTTAGACAAAGCCTCTTCCAGCCTCTGATCCCAGCCGAGCTTTTAACATCTGTGCCAAGCGCCTATGCCCGTCACCACAGCAACCGCACAAGTACCAACAATTACAGGTCAGCGTGGAAATGGCTTTATGACAGCGTCTCTCAGCCCCCCCTTGACATCCTTCTAGGGTAAATTCTAGACTGGCAGGAGATTTAAAAGGACCTTGAGGGGGTGGGTGAAAAGACCCACCAGGTGGGTTGGATGTTTTGTGTGGTCAGTTGTGCAACTAAACTAAGGTGAAGTACTATACTGGTGTGCTATTGCATCAGACAAAATAGAATTACATCTGCAATTGGAGCTCATAAATCTCACTAGGAGTGACAAATCTTTTATGTATAAGAGAGTGAACACTCTTTCTGAAAAAGATTATAGCTCATTCTGGTGTAATTAAGAGCCATTAGGTTAGATATTGAATTCTGGCATTACAGATTTAAGCCAGAAATCAAACCACAGTTTTCAGTCCCTCAAAGGTGAAAACACATTCAATATTAATTAAACAAAGTATATTACAATTACACTTACAGGCTGCACGGCAGACTACAGAAAAGCAAAATTGAAAAGCGCAAAACTTACCCAGTTGTTGAAGAGTGGTTGCCTTCACCTGTACTGGGAGATTCTCGGTCAGTAACAGACTTTCATATGCTTCTTTTGCTGCACGGTACTTCTTCTGCAGAGAGAGTGAGGACAGGACGTTTAGCAGACAGAAGGGTCAGCACTTTTATGGCCCATAAGGGTGGACACAAAAGGGCTCCACAGACTGACGACAATGAGAGTGCTGGCTAGGAGGAAAGGACTTAACAAGTCAGGCCAGACAGTGATGGCATGCACGACATGACGGACAGACACTGGGGGAGGGTCAGTCTAGGAACGGACAGGACAGACTAGACTCAACAAGTCACTGGGTCAGGAGCACATTAATGCATGCACACACAGGAAATATGCGAAGACCACTCAGAATATTTGTTTTTCTTGGTGACCTTGAGACTGAGCCAAAGACTCCACAAAGCCAGACTAAGTGCTTAAGACCCAGCCCACACACAGACATTTAAAAAAAAAAAAAAAAAAAAAAAAAAAAAAAAAAAAAAAAAAATGAAGTAGCAAATCACACCTCACACAGTTATATGGACAACCCCCTCCCTGTGTGAGGATGTCTGTGTACAAGGTACTAAATGTATTTGAAAATAAACAGAGGAACTCAAGACCAAATAGGCACTAGTATAGAAGTATATGAAAAACACTAATCGCAGACCTGCTAGGAACAGCAATTTCGATTTACCACAACTGAAAGTTAAGAACTAGAAATCCCTCATCAAATCACAAGGTTCTCTCTACCCATATCTAAAGACGTTGGAGATTTAGTGCCCTCTCTACTAAAAATATCTTTATTCCAAACAGATTGTGCACTCTGATTAACCTGATGGGATGAGAACGGCAAATCAATCCAAAGCACAAAGTGCACATAGTAGATAGCTAGAGACAGAAAGTAGCACTGGAAGTTGTTTAAGATTTAGGGATTTCCCCATCCGACCTCAAAGATCGGTATCAGGGCCGATTAAGGCGTTTTTTTAAACTGATAGGTATCGGCTTTATCGAGCACCAATCTAAACCAGATCATTTGTTTTAGACAGCTGTCACAGAGCACAATTTGTGGCCAGACTACGCAGTTAAGATGTCAGCAGTGTGGAAATATTTGAAATTGGAAAACAAAAGCAGTCCAACAGTCACTTATAATGTCTGCACTGCAAGCATTTTGCAAGGCGGTAGCAACAGAGCACTACCAACACTATCAATTTTATACATCCCCAAAAAACTAAAGCACTGAACAGAATAGTGAGTTCACGCAGGTAACTCAGGCAAAGGCTACACCGAAGCAACACACTGAATAGTTTTGAAAGGAGAGAAATTTTGTCTCCTTAATTGATAAGAGCCATATAAAAATTATATTTTGTAAAATATACAGCTTGGATTCATTTTTATGCATTTCAGAGCTATTCAATTCTCAAGCATATACCTTTGATGGGTGGGGGGACGGACTGCAGGACAGTTAAGTCCTGAAAATGATGCCACATAAAATATCTTCCAAGTTCAAATTTCTCTTATGTCATGTCTTTGGTTCAGTGTTGGTTGAAGTGTCACTGAAAGAAGCTTGACTTTCTCTCATGCCAAAAGTGGCTATGTATAACGTACAAGTCCAAAAAACTCAAATTAAGACACAGCTAAATTTGAATCACCCATGTAGGTTTAGAAGCAGTGCACCAGGTCTACTGAGCCAAATAGCTAATAATCTTATTTGCAATAATAACCAACACTCTTCACTTTAAGCATTGATCTCAGAAATAAGAGAAGTCGAGCTGCAACAACTAACTGATAAAATCGATAATAATCGATTATGACAATCATGGTCTACGAATCTGATTATCGATTAGTTTGTCTCTTCATGGCACGGGATACATTTACGCACTGCATTACTTCTGTTCCGGAAACACGCATCAGATAGAGTGTGTGTATATGTAGATTGTGTTAATGTAAAATTTTAGCCTGAAGTAGGGATGCAACTAACGATTTTCATAATCGATTAATTAAATTAATTGGGGGGCACAAACTTCCAGTACCATTTTTTCTTTACTGAAAGTAAAACCCATAAAAATAATAATAATGATAAAAAAAAATATCAAAATAATATGGCAGAGTGCACATGCATAGTGTAAGTGTATAGTACGTCATTTGGGACAATTTTAATATTTACTCCGTGATGTGTTTTTCTGGAACAGAAGTAACGTAGTGAGTAAACGTACCCCATGCCGCATGTAGACCAACTAATCGATAAAGAGATTCATTGGCAACGATTTCCATAATCGATTATTAGCAATTAGCTATTGCAGCTCTGGTCTGAAGTTTATATTTGTAACAGTCAATTTGTGGATTTTATTTTAAATAAATGGCGGTATTGAAATTTTGTTTGTTTGTTTTTCTCAATCCAATTAAATCAGAAAAAAAAAAATAATCAGCCGATTAATCGATTATGAAAATATTTGTTAGTTTCAGCCCTAAAGAGAAGACTTCAATAAAAAGGGCATGCTGAAATGAATGCCACTTAACAGTTAGCTCTAACAAATACATGAACCAAATCATAGATTTAAAAATAAATAAATAGAAAATAAAATAAAACGGTGCAAATACAAAACAGCACTCACCTGAATTTCATATAAATGAGCAATGTGGAAGTGAACTGCATAAAAGGGAAAAAAGAAAAAAAAAAAACAATCACTAAAGAAATACAGCAAAAACAGCAAAGGAGGAGAAGAAACTGTCATTAGCAAGAGTGCTATTTATCCACCCCAAAAGATAAAGAAAGAGTGACTGGTACGCTGGATGCATATGGAGGCAGAGGGAGAAGGTTAAGGTGCTCTACGTGCACTCCTAGTCCCTCATTACTGCCGGTGTGGAGAGTTGCACAAGGCTGAATCCTGTAAGGCAGTTTCCTTGGCAACTGGAGTCTTAGGGAGTGTGGAAATGGCAATGAGGAGGAAAAATAAATTACAGAAATATCCATTTGTATCCAACCTGCCTAAGCTGCCTAGTCTCTTTTCAGTTCTCCTCGAAAGGAACAGATGAAGGGACCACTGTAATTCTGTCGATTTACACGTCCAGATACTCAATACAACTGGATTATATGCATAAAGAATTGCTTTGTTGCTTAATGGTACTTACTTTCAGCTTTAGACAAAGTGCAGGGTGTGGAGTCAATCAAAGCCAGCTGGAAATGCTGCAAGGAGAGAGAGAAGAAGTGTGACTAAAGCTCATGTTAATTCACATACACGGGCTCGTTTTACAGAGAGGATTTTTAGAGAGGATAAATTCTTGCACTACTCAGAAGGTCTTAAATAGAGCATCACGTTCAGACAAAGGTGAACTCTGGTGTCTTAGTTTCAACCTCAAGCTGATTACAAGTGTATAATATTTAGTGAAGATGATAAATACACAATCATTATACACAATTTGTAAGGAAACTAACAAACCAATAGCAAAGAGGGGACTACACTAGACTTCGTAACACCTATTTACATATGCGTTCTCAAAAATATATAAACCTACTACGGGATGAGCAAAGGCATCAGATGAAACCATCAATTAAACAGACAAAATGTTTGTGTGCTCAAACAACTGTTGGCTGCAACAGTTGTCTTGAATCCACTTCAATTGTTAAAATTGTATAAAGGCCACTGAACCCAAAATATGAAACTGCACCAGAAATTGGACAAGAATAAAAAATCATTTACAAAGTAAGTGAGGTAAAGAAATATGTAAAGAAAATAAGGGCCAACAATTTGTTCCATTAGACAATTAAGCTTAATTAAATAACAGGCTACCTGTCTGCAAGCATAGCAACTGAAAAGAGACAGCCATGAATTACAATATGTTGCAGTACACAGAAATAGGAGAGACATAACATCTGTCTACTGAGCCTTACCAATAATAGCTTTCATAACCCATACTGACACGATTAAAAAAATAAATAAATAAATAATAATAAAAAAAATCAGGTTCCTATTTAATAATAAACATAAATAAAATGACAGAACTATGAAAATAAGGTAGTGAAACATTTAGGAGATGAAAAAATAAAAATTAAAAAGAAAGAGGGAGAAAACCACTTACCACTTGCCTCTGTCCTGTCAATTCCGATCAACCATTACAGTTAAGACACACATTCCACATAATGGCAATGAAAAGACAACAAAAATGTCCCTCCACAGAATACCTACCCATCCCATACACACACCAGGAGCACATCAAGCCATTAGCGCTATGCAGTTTGCTTTTTGATATCCCTCAAGCAGCTGACCATCCTGTGTGAGCTCTATGGCACTCAGCGGGCAAGAAGATAATGCAGCAGGACTGCCAGCTTCTGTCTCCCTCCAACACTGATTACTATTCAAGAGAGCAGCAGCAAAGAGATGACATGCTGCTCCCTTTCTCACTCACAGACACACACCTCCAGGCTTTTTAAAATCACACACACTTCATATGCTTGCAGTAAGCTCTCCCTGTACTCTTTTCTGAAAGCTGGGGGGGGGGGGGGGGGTGTAGGTAGTATAGCAGCAGAACTGGTGCACCAGTCAATCCCTTTGGGGTGGGGGGGGGAGCAGCAGTATGTGTTTCTAATTGTGGAACATCTCTCACCGTCTCTCTCGGTTCATGTTATGCATTGAAACATGTATTGCTCTCAGGTTGTAAAGCTGTAAGCTTCTTTAATTCAATAAATCAAAAGTAACAATTCTGC
Source organism: Ictalurus furcatus (assembly GCF_023375685.1). Taxonomy (NCBI): domain Eukaryota; kingdom Metazoa; phylum Chordata; class Actinopteri; order Siluriformes; family Ictaluridae; genus Ictalurus; species Ictalurus furcatus. Next base: position 17,794,779 of record NC_071260.1, on the reverse strand, counting down.
AATATTAAATGATGCAATATCTATTTCATTACTGGAGACTGATGCAAAGACAATCAAATGTTTTCAAAATCCATCCAGGAAAATATTTCACACCAATAAAAATACTGAAATGCTGCCCAAAGTGTATTATTGAACACATCCTTTTTTAGCCACAAAAAATAAAATAAAAAATAAAAATAAATAAAAAACCAGGGCTCGGATGGTAAGAAAGAAGCCCTGTCTGGCACATGAGCTGTATCTGTGATGTGCAGTGTTGGTTCCTTGCCTTTGTTCCCATAAGTGGGACACAGATTCGGCGTGTAATCGGAAGGCTGGCTGCTGGCCAGAGCTGCCTTCAGCACCCTCGCAGATAGCAGAGGACATTCTGCACGTGCAGCACCAGCAACTTATTAATGCTCACTCACTTTTTACTCACTCTGCCCACAGCAGCCTGGAGTGTAAGGAGCAAAAAGGCTGACTGACACACATACTCACTGGTGATGACTGAGGACTGCAGATATAAAAGCCCCAGCTCATACACTACACCCAAACACACAGTAATAACCTGTCACCATCTTAACCGTGGTGAGGAAACCCATTTATTAATTGTAGTGTTTTGGGGGCTCTGTGAGAATAAACAGATGCTGGGGGAAACAGGAAGGGACAAAAATCACAAAGTCGATATTGCGCATCAAATCCTCAGCACAGAGGCTCCTCTCCTCCCTTATTAGGCAACATGACCCAGATGGCAACTCAGCATGCAAACCACTGTATTAAAAAGGATTGAGAGATGCTTAAAGGACCCCAGCTCTGAACCTCAAGTGACCACAGTAGAAGGGGGGGAGGGAAGGAAAAAAAAATAATACACAACAGCACAGCTGCTTATCCAAAAAGGTTTCCCCCCCCCTTTTTATACACATTTCATATATGTTATATTATTTTAATATGTGAATAATACCAACATATTATATATCTAAAATGATCAAAAAATTAAACTTACTCTACTGGAGTGGATGCATATCTGACTCGAAATTGAATTGTGCAGAATGGTCACAGGAAACTGGACAAACCTTTAGGCTCAAGTCGTAGTCTGTGTTGACTTTAAACATCAGCCCCAACCGCAGGTGGATCTCCTTGGCTCTAGAGAAGCTGGGATCAATGTAAAGCACCTCCTGAAAGGCTTTTATCGCCCTGCAGAAGTCAGAAAAGCATAAAGAGGTATCTGAGTGGAAACATACTCCCTCATAACATGCTACAAAAGCCATTTCAGGCAGCACAGAGGAACAAAATGCAGTAAATGCATTCAAATCAAGGCTGGAATCATTTCAATTTGAATTTTAAAACATGTACATAAAGTATTCGTTTAACTTCAGAGTGTGCAGACACTCTGAAGGACATCAGTAGCGGCCAAAGTAATCTGGTTACCATGGCAATGTTTGAGCAAAAATGTAAATGCATGTCAGCAGGTATTAGTGATTAAGAACGCAAACTATTACAGACACATTTTTCTACATACAATCCCTATAAAACTGCACGTGGCCAACGCGTAGCAGTAGGGTTCTGCTTGTTCCTCAGTGAATGCAAACAGGTCATTTGTGTGAAGCACAGCTCAGTGAACCCACTGAACTCAAATTCCAGTTTCTCCTCCCTGCCTGCTGTGCTCGATGCTGAGATGACTTATCCCAGACTGTGAAACAGGATGTGTACGAGAGAACGCAGAGCTAAAACTACAAAAAAAAAAGAAAAGAAAAAAGAAAAAAAAAAACACGAATAATTGCCAAAAGAGGAAAATCTATTTGTTAAAAGGTCAGCTGCAAGATGCAGAGCACAAAATCATGAACGATTTACTTTAACCCAAACACAAATTTCTGCGTATGTACTGCATGTATATAAACAATGTAGTTTGGATAAAAAGGGACATTAACCTTTGGTCAACAATGGATAACATTTATTGGAAGTTTACTTTCAACTGAAGTAATGGTCAAACAAACACAAAATGTTGCAAAAACAAAAACTATGGTGGCAAAACCTCAAGAGTTAAATGAAGACTTATTGGATGGGGAGTCACAAAACCACCTAGACAGTCCATACAGGATTACGCAGAGGAGTTTTTTTTTTTACCGTTGCGGCTTAAAAAAAAAACAAAAAAAAAAACTCGATTTTTGCAGAGGCTTTTAAAAAAAAAATGTGACAACTTGCAGTTTTTTGCACCCCTTTTTTGCAGAAACCTACTTGAACTGGCAAAATGGCAATTGCACAAAATTGTTGGTAAATGGAAGCTTTCAGCTGTACTCCTGTTTGATGCACGTGAATCGAAGTGGGCTGTGGCAGGATGCGTCTTGGCCCAAATCTGTGGTGATTTTGAAAAATTCCAAGTTCCTCTGAATATTGCAAAGTTTCCTTGATTTTGCGTTAATTTCTGCGCTCGCAAAACCCTGGAGTGACCGCCTATAGGTCACCTGTATTGTGCCAGTCAGTGTAGAACTCCCAACTTAAATAAACAAAGACAAAATCGCTTCACTTTCCAAAAAAACCCCGCCATCTTTAACAAGAACTGCTTAAATATTATGAAAGTGTTATACTCAATTTATTCTCCCCCTTTTCAACTCAGGAGAACAGCTACATAGTTTGTTATGGAGGTGATGTTTAACAGTTTGAAAGTTTGCCTCTTCTTGGCAAACATTCAACTGTTCCAGACTTTTTGTAATGTCCTGATTATGCTTACTGCCATGTTTAACTGCTTATGTAGTTTAGTGACCATTTCTCTGTGTTTACTCCACCAAACAACACGGGTGACCACTGCTCAGCAACAAATACAAGCCCACAGCCATTCATGTCCCAACTGAATGCCCATGCCGCTTTCCCAGTCCCTCTGGAGGCTACTGGGTGACTTGGTAGATATGACTAGATAAACTAAATAATAAACAAAAAAAGAAATAAAATGTATAAATAAAATACTACTTCAAATTCAATAATAATAATTATTATTATTTGACACAGAACCAGGTATATCTCACTCATTTAACACACATCTGTGCTGTTAGAGAAGGAAGGACATTTAATGACCAGCTAAGGACATTAAAATCAGGATGACTCTATGACAACTGAGTTAAACAATCAACGGACTGCAGTATTCTCATCTTCTCAAATATGCCCTGGCTCAAATAGTACCAGGGCAAGAAGAATAATTCACCACAGGTACTTAAATACAGAACAGCTCTCATGGTCGTGGAAATATCGAGAACAAAGTAATTATTTTACTTGTAGTTGGTTACTTTACATGCAATTTTACAACCTTATATTTAAATGCCAATTATTTAAATAGTAGTTATTCAAAATATTGTTAAATGGGTGCCAATATGTTGGCCCATTTGAGCCGCTACCATAAAACTATAGAATTACAGACGCTTTAAATCTTAGTTCTACAATATGCTAATTTGTGCTACAAGACATTTCGAGCACTTGTGCCATCTGCGCAAACTTACACTATGTAGTAGCTACTTTCAAGGAGTCATTCATAGGGTTATAGGGCAATCTAGCACCAACAAAGAGGCCTCAGATTTAGTTTAACATTACTCTAGCCATGTTCGCTAGGCCCACATAAGAAGCTGTGGTAGTGAGGTAACAGAATGTGAAGTTGTGTCACAAGTTACAAATCACAACAAGAAAAATAAATAAAATCACTTTCAGGAATCCGTCAAGTGCACTGTAGACAAGTCAAACTCAAATTCTGCCACATCAGCAGTTTTAACATGCTTTTGTCTATTCCATCTATTATCTATCAAAACACTGAAAGTAGAATTTGACGGTTTCTATAACGGCTATAAACTATTCAACTGCTTACACTATTAGGTGATTGTTATGTGAGAGACTCCAAATGCTTAGTAGTATGTGGTTATCGCACATAGTGTGCAACTTACAATGTGTGTGTCAAATAACATTGTTTTCCGCAATAACTGCGCTATAAATGATGTTCATAAAAAGGTAAATAAATTCACTACGATTCCATATTTAACTTTCCTGGATATCAAAGGAAGGGATCCCTTAATTCATTCAAATTTTAGGGCCACTAGCTGCTCTGGTGAGAAACGGGTTTTACCAACAGAAGTGGGGGTTTTTGATACCATCAGCCTGAATAAAACTATTGGGCCATTATGTGTACAACTCAAATGTTCCTCAAAACCAAAAGCTGTAACATAAAACTATTTTTTTTTTATTAAATGTCACTAATTTTGTTTACTTCCATGTGGAGAGAAAAGGCCTGTATAGATGCTGCTGTAGACTGTCATTCAGAAATGAACATAATGCAAATGCCTCCACAGAGGTTCCCTGCAACGGCAGACTTTGCTATTTCCATACCATGAAAATTCTATCAAGCATAAATTCAAAAGAAGATCCTGAAACAGTTTAACACACACACACACACACACACACACACACGACTATTAAAACCACCAGCCTAATATTGATTGGGTCCCGCTTGTGCCACCAAGACAGCTCTGACCCATCAAGGCATGGACTAGACTAGACCTCTGAAGATGTGCTGTGGTATCTGGCATCGAGACGTTATCAGCAGATCCTTTTTAAGTCCTGTAAGTTGTGAGGTGGAGCCTCCAAGAATCGGACTTGTTTGTGCAGCACATCTCACAGATGCTTGATCGGATTGAGACCTGGGGAATTTGGAGGTCAAGTCAGCACCCTGAACTCTTCATGTTCCTGAAACCATTCCTGAACAATCTGTGCAGTGTATTATACACTGTCATAATGGAATACCATGGCCATGAAGCGGTGTACTGGTCAAACAGGTGGTACTTGTCAAGTTAACATCAACATGAATGCCAGGACCAAAGATTTCCCAGCAGAACATTGACCAGAGCATCACACAACTTGCCTTCTTCCCACAGTGCATCCTTGTGCCATCTCTTCCACAGGTAAGCAATACACATTCAACCGGCTGTCCACATGATGCAAAAGAAAACGTGATTCAACAGACAAGGCCACCTTCTTCCATTGCTTCATGGTCCAGTTCTGATGCTCACATGCCCATTGCTTTAGGCGGTGGACATGGATCAGCATGGGCACTCTGACCGGCCTGCAGCTGTGATGCACTGTGTGTACTGATAGCCTTCTATCACAGCCAACATTAACTTTTTCAGCAGCTTGTGCTACAGTAGCTCTTCTGTTGGATCAGACCAGACAGGCTAGCCTTTGCCCCCAAGCGCAGGTTCATAAGTTGTCCTTTTTACCACTTTAAGTAGGTATTAACCACTGCAAACCAGGAACACCCCACAAAACCTGCCATTTTGGAGCGTGCCCATTTTTCCTGCTTCCAACACATCTTCAAAAACTGACTGTTCACTTGCTGCCTAATATATCCCACCCCATGGCAGGTGATACTGTAATGAGATAATGTTATTCAGTTCACCAGTTACTGGTTTTATTGCTATGGCTGATGGGTGTGTGTGTGTATTGTAATATATATACACACACATATAAACAATAATAAAAAATAAAAATTTTTTTAAAAAAAACACACACACCTCTCTCTCATTCACACACACTCGTGAAAAAATAAGTACACCCCATGGAAACTGATGGCTTTTTTGACAAATTTGGAAAAGCAAACATTTGATCATCTTTGAAACAGTGCCTATTAATGAAGTTGATTAACTTGAACAAAGTCACAGGGTAAAATATCTCAATTATTTATTCAACAGAAATATCAATAGATGTGATGTTCGTCTGTGGAAAAACTAAGTACACCCTTGGGCTACGAAGCTTGTATTATCCCCTTTAGCAGAAATAACTTCATGTAGGCAATTTGCATAACTGTCCACCAGGCTTGCTGCAATTTTTGACCACTCTTCCATGCAATATTCTTTCAGCTACAAGATGTTTGAGGATTTTCTTACATGTATTGCCTGTTTCAAATCCCCCACAACTTTTCAATGGGATTCAAAGCTGGCCTTTGACTAGGCCATTCCATAACCCTCTTTCTTCTTTTTGATCCATTCCTTAGTGGATTTGCTAGTGTGCTTAGAATCATTATCCTGTTGAAAGATCCACTTTCAGTTCAACTTCAACTTTTGGACAGATGGCCTCACATTCTCTTCAAGAACTCTTTGATATGATGCAGAATTCATAGTTGAATTAATGAATGCAAGCTGTCCAGTCCCTGAGGCAGCGAAGTAACCCCAAACCATAACATTTCCGCCACCATGCTTCACAGTTGGTATGAGGTTCAGGATCTCCTCCTGAAAAGCTGTCTTTGGTCAGTGGCAAACATGTTTGCTGTTATTGTGGCCAAACAACTATATCTTTAATTTGTCTATTATTCCAAAAAGGCCTGGTCTTTGCCTATATGCTCATTGGCAAACTGTAGTCTTTTGGTCAAATTGGCAGTTGTTTTACATCTTGGCATGATGACACCAAACACTAGATGTGAGGTTTAAATAACACCTGCACTCCTTAAGCAGGTTATAATCACTGTTACCCAATCTTGCCTGATTCTCATTGTATGGATTTTAAGGTGTGATCAATGTAGGGGTGTACTTACTTTTTCCATGTGACTGATTTGTTTTTCTTTGTTCATTTAAATTGTGAAAATTACTACAAAATGCCAATTTTCTGTCATTTGATAGTGTATCACCTTTATTAATATCCACAGTTTCAAAAAGGTTCACTTGTCAAAAATAAATATCAAAAAAGCCAACAATTTCCAGGGGGTATTCTTATTTTTCCACATGACTATTTATTTATTATATATACACAGACACACAGTATCTCACAAAAATGAGTACACCCCACACATTTTTGTAAATATTTGATTACATCTTTTCATGTAACAACACTGAAGAAATGACACTTTGCTACAATGTAAAGTAGTGAGTGTACAGCTTGTATAACAGTGTAAATTTGCTGTCCCCTCAAAATAACTCAACACACAGCAATTAATGTCTAAACCGCTGGCAACAAAAGTGAGTACACCCCTAAGTGAAAATGTCCAAATTGGGCCCAATTAGACGTTTTCGCTCCTGTCATGTGACTTGATAGTGTTACAAGGTCTCAGGTGTGAATGGGGAGCAGGTGTGTTAAATTTGGTGTCATCGCTCTCACACTCCCTTATACTGGTCACTGGAAGTTCAACATGGCACCTCATGGCAAAGAACTCTGAGGATCTGAAAAAAAGAATTGTTGCTCTACATAAAGATGGCCTAGGCTATAAGAAGATTGCCAAGACCCTGACACTGAGCTGCAGCACGGTGGTCAAGACCATACAGCGGTTTAACAGGACAGGTTCCACTCAGAACAGGCCCCGCCATGGTCGACCAAAGAAGTTGAGTGCACGTGCTCAGCGTCATATCCAGAGGTTGTGTTTGTGAAATAGACGTATGAGTGCTGCCAGCATTGCTGCAGAGGTTGAAGGGGTGGGGGGGGGGGGGGGGTCAGCCTGTCAGTGCTCAGACCATACGCCGCACACTGCATCAAACTGGTCTGCATGGCTGTCGTCCCAGAAGGACGCCTCTTCTAAAGATGAGGCACAAGAAAGCCCACAAACAGTTTGCTGAAGATAAGCAGACTAAGGACATGGAATACTGGAACCATGTCCTGTGGTCTGAGACCAAGATAAACTTATTTGGTTCAGATGGTGTCAAGCGTGTGTGGTGGCAACCAGGTGAGGAGTACAAAGACAAGTGTGTCTTGCCTACAGTCAAGCATGGTGGTGGGAGTGTCATGGTCTGGGGCTGCATGAGTGCTGCCGGCACTGGGGAGCTACAGTTCATTGAGGGAACCATGAATGCCAACATGTACTGTGACATACTGAAGTAGAGCATGATCCCCTCCCTACGAAGACTGGGCCGCAGGGCAGTATTCCAGCATGATAACGACCCCAAACACACCTCCAAGACGACCACTGCCTTGCTAAAGAAGCTGAAGATGAGGATGATGGACTGGCCAAGCATGTCTCCAGACCTAAATCCTATTGAGCATCTGTGGGGCATCCTCAAACGGAAGGGGGAGGAGCACAAGGTCTCCAACATCAACCAGCTCCGTGATGTTGTCATGGAGGAGTGGAAGAAGACTCCAGTGGCAACCTGTGAAGCTCTGGTGAAGTCCATGCCCAAGCTCGTTAAGGCAGTGCTGGAAAATAATGGTGGCCACACAAAATATTGACACTTTGGGCCCAATTTGGACATTTTCACTTAGGGGTGTACTCACTTTTGTTGCCAGCAGTTTAGACATTAATGGCTGTGTGTTGAGTTATTTTGAGGGGACAGCAAATTTACACTGTTACACAAGCTGTACACTCACTACTTTACATTGTAGCAAAGTGCCATTTCTTCAGTGTTGTTACATGAAAAGATATAATCAAATATTTACAAAAATGTGAGGGGTGTACTAACTTGTGACATACTGCATGTATGTGTGTGTAATATTATTATATTTTATATATATATATCTCTTACACACACACTATATGTTGGTAAAATAAAAGGACAATGCTGAACAAAATATTGCATTTACAAAATATGCAGTAAAAAAAATAGAAATAAATAATAAAAATAAAAAAGTACTCACCACTGAAACGCATTGTAATGGAAGTAAACCATGCCAAGGCCATATAAAAAGGCAGCATTCTGAAAAGAGGACAGAAAAAAGTTAAAGACTTGTCCAACATGAGTAGGTATCTACAAGATGGCATTCTGTGCAATCTGTAGTAGGGATACGCCATTTCCACCACACACAGGTGGTGCTGTGCCAAGGATTTATAGTGTTAAAATAATAAACTGCTTTAATATGGCTAATCAACACATTTTCAAGAGGCAGAATGTGGCAAATACATAATCATTATGGTATGTGGCAGCAATTAGAACACTGGCAGCCATCTTGCATACATTATAACAGAGGGTGTGTCTGAAGAGACAAAAACCTTGGAAGTCTGTTACAACATTACTACTTAAAACGTGTTTGCCATAGTGTCCAGCTTCTGTATACTTTGTATACAGAGTGGAAAGGTAAGCAATTTAAGCATATATACAAGACAGGTCATATAGCAATGCAAATTATGGATGTGCTTTCTGCCCAACTTTAATATTCAAATACCCGCAAGAATTAATTAAGGCATATTTGGTTATCTGATAGAAGAAAGAAACAATGTGTGTGAATGGGGGAGGGGAGGACTTCATAGATGTGGTGTAATCTAGTATCATTTTTCCACCGCAATTCAATTTTCTTACTGAATCTTAGCTCAATGTTCCTACTGTAGCAGCATGACAATATTTGAAACTGAACTTGTTAAAATGGAAGCATATCTACTGCATGTGATGCACACAGAAAAAAAATGCATCAGAATGGCATCTGCTGCAGATTAAGCATGTTCATTAACAGGTAAGACAGTCACTTTAGATTGTGTGATTATATGTGTGTATATACACACACACAAACACAAACACACACACACACACACACACACACACACACTCTCTATAGGATTTTTGCCTGACTTCATCCCTGTTTGCCTTTTTAAGTTTTCATACTATTCCAGGTTAGGAGCTCTGAGGAGATAAAATGGGGATGAGCAAATACTTAAAAGACCAAAACATTTCATATAAACATTTGTCAAAAATGAAGCCCACACCAAAACCACCAACCACCTTTACTCTTAAAAACAAATGCACCATGTTGAGCAATTACAGCAATTATCACAGATCACCATTTACCAAGAGGTAGCGAGGATTTAAAAGCAGTCAAGTTAGCTAGAGAGTCTTTCGGTGCTGTGGACACCTGCCTTGACACCTTTAAACCTATAATTCTTCCTCACGGATGAGATTGAATGCATCATTTTACCCATGACCACTTTATTTGAAATCCATATACAATTTAACAATATAGACATGGCACTTCCACTATAGGTTGCTGGGTCGTCCAGTTATTCTTTTACACTTACACCAATATCATACCTTCTCACCATTACATGTGCCACCTGACTACTGAACTCAAAGAGAACATGAACCAAAGCAGTGAAAAATAGTTTTAATTTTAAATGAATCTAAACAAATAGTCATTTGTGGCATGCTTGAGTGTGGTTTAGGGGAAGTCTGTAGGAAGGTGGTGTGTAGGGAATGACTTTGAGGAGTGAGGATTAAAAAGGCACATCGAGCACCGTTTTCAAACCCATCTCGCCTTTATCCTCTCTCGGTCTCTCCCCCTAAGCAGTGAGCTGGCCAGAAGTAGAGATGTCTATTTGCTTTTCTTTCACTTCACGTTCCCGTCTGTCTATAGCACCAAGGGACATGAGCAACAATTTTTAAAACGCTCAGGTAAAATCTCACCCTAGGTCTGCGGCCTTTTTGAGCAGCATGTTGTTATAACACCCGTGAACATATTTATTTTCAATTTGTGTTCAGTCTCCAGGAAGTGCTGTTTCTTTTGACTGTTTTAGGGGTATAAATAATGAGGTTGCACATGTTAGATGCCAGTCATCCATCACCATTTGGAAAAGCAAAATACTTTCAACACAAGAAACAGATGGTGTTGACATGAAACGTCTTTTTGAAATTAATAAATAATCAGGTAAATAACAAATTTTCAAAGTCAAAATGGTTTAAAAACGGTCAAGTATTGGTCCCACGAGCAAAATGACTCCTTGCACTATAATGATAACGAGTCTTTATTGATCACATATACATTATAGCACAGTGAAATTCTTTTCTTTGCATACCCCAGCATGTTAGGAAGCTGGGGTCAGAGCACAGGGTCAGCCATGACACCCTGGAGCAAAGAACACTAAGGTCCTTTCTCAAGGGCCCAACAGTGGCAGCTTGGCAATGCTGGGGCTTGAACCCCCGACCTTCTGAACTGCCCCCAGTGTATAGATGTGGTGTTTGGCTGAAACATCCCAGATTTTTCCATACCTACAAATATTTTTATGAAAACTACAACTCAGTGAAGTGTCTGTGATTCTGGTTAAATTCTACATAAATCATGGGAACATGGAGGGATTGGAGAGTTTTCAGCGAATGTTCTTAATATTTGGTAGTTCAGCATGATTAGCTTTGCTGCTAGAGCCGTACTTGGACTGGTGACTGACAGGAAGTTAACTGGTACATCAGTTTAAAAAAAAAAAAAAAAAAAAAAAAAAAAAATAGTGATAAAAAATTAAAAAAGTAAAACACAAATGATTATTCAGTCCCACTTAATACTGTGAACAGTTTTCAATAGGGTGCCGAGTTTCAATTACATGCCGAGTGTAATTACAAGTTATTATTTAAGCTAATGATTTTATCAGCAACAGCCTTAACAGTTCAGATTAGAATGAGCAGGTCTACACAGTTATTAGCTGTAACAATCAGGAAGAAAACATTAACAATATTTTTGTCTCCATAACATCTCATCACGTTAAGTTAATTACTAAACAACCAGTGATGGCACTCTGGGTGAGGTGAAAGATGAGGAGCAAAGAGACTCCACGAGCGATGAAGACCATCATGATGTGTTCGTTGTCGAGCGCAGCTAGTGTGGTCACCACTATGGAAAATGCTAACCCTAACCTTTGAATTCTCTCTAAAATGTATGCAGTCGCAGCAGGAAAATCACAACTTATTTCACCAATTCATGCCACTACCAATCCAGCACCGCAGTTTATCAAGTACACATATCTTGTTTCTAGCACAGTCTTACACGGCAACGAACACAGAGTACCCGTGGCAGGAGCAGTAGATGAGGCAAGCGCCATTTCAGGCTGAGCAGACACACAGTGCTGATACCATCTGCATCAATCACACAGAAGAGAAAAGGCTACAAACCAGAGAAGAAAACTAGTAGGGAGCTGGGTTTTAGACAATGACGTGCACATAAAAAGAATGATCAGAAAAAAATAATAGTTTTATCTGGTTGACATACTGCATTGTACAGATTTGAGCTTATTCTAATAAGCTAAAAGTGAGAATTCTACAAATGAGCTACAGCGTGAGAGCAAGCCCAGCTCATGTTCAGCTCATCAACAGCCAACCAAACCTGAAGCTCCATCACTGGAAACCAAGAAATGTCATCACTAGCACTCCATGGCATCTCGGAGTGCTCGCCTTCCCACACAAACTGTATGACTAGCACCAACATGCATCTAGTCCAGGAACTAAAACAAACCACAAACAAAACAAGCTCTGAATGAAACTTTACAGAAAATTTCTCACCTTCCAGTAGTCTGACTGTAAACTGTAGTACCTCTGGTATGCAGATAATGCTGGAACAAAGACAGAAACGTGAACGTAATTAGTGATGACTCATCTGGCATACATTTTTAATTTCAAGACACAATTACTGTTACAGGCAGAGCGGCTGGGATCAGAGATGAGAATAATCAAATCAAAATAAGCGATTAAATAAACAATATCTTGACTCACCTTTAGGGTAATTGTCTAGCAAGAGGTTGAAATGGCCTAACTGGCAAAACACCTCAGGCTCAACTTTTCCTTCGGATTTCAAGATGTAGGCGTCATAGCAGCGAATGGCCTGGAAGACATCAGAAAGATTCTATGGGTGTTTCCAAAATTGTGGAGAGTAACAACATACAAATGACAACCATTTCGATGTTTGTATGAACAGTCATGTAAACTGCAATAGACGTTAATTATTTTACCATAATGATTGCAAAGCATTTGTAGACAAGCGACGCGGTACCTTTTCATTTTGTTCATTAAATGTCCCTTCTGACATTATTCAGGTCATATTCATTGTGGAAAGAATACACTAGCTTTTAAAGCACTCAAAATCACATGTAGGTGCTGCAGTTTAGCAAAAAGTCATATTTCAAGAGTTTTACAAACATTTCAGAATGACCCAACCTGATGACACTCAAGGAATAGGTAGGCGTGCTGTTAGAATATTGGCCCTTATTTATCAATGCTGTGTATGAACAAATCTGAATTTGATTCATTAGACCGTCATAACATCAAAATGTGTGATGATCAAGTTTGTTTGATGAATCAACTTCAAATCCACTAATCCCTTATTTACACATGGTTTGTACGCAGCATGCTCCGTTTACCCTCATACACATGTAATATACATGAAACATGCCCCAATTCATGCAGGTGTTTGTGGCAGTGAGGCAATAATAGGAATGCATTTTAAAGATAATAGCCAAGGATAATGCTTACTATGCACTTATTACACATTACTAATCTAATAAATGAAAAAAAGTCACCTCTGCTCATTCTTATTTACAAGTTACTGCTGGCATTAAAACCCCAATTATGTTTTAATCTGAGGTTTCAGCATAAGCAACTGGGATGATTAATGTTACTGCTTACACTAATCTACTTACTAACATGCGATAATTATTAGCAATATTCATTTTGATTATTTAACAGCAAATGAACATATATTTCAAGTCATACCTTCTGTCTTAAAGTCTGTAATAATTATTGTAACAATCCGACAATTCAGATTAATGCATTCGTTTAAAAAAAAAAAAGAATCAAAATGAATCAAGGCAACAATCTCAAAGTGACCATTACTGATTATAAATCAATTATTAGTGAAAAAGGATAGGCAACTGGTATGTTTAAAAAAAACAACAAAAAAAAAACAAAAAAAAAAAACACTTTTTTACTGATTTGTAAATAGACTAGAAAGGTTATTTGCCCTGATGCACTTAAAATAGACCTTCTCTACATCAATAATTAATGGTAGGCCCACCAGTTTCTGAACAAAGCTGGTAAGATGTTACCAGAGACTACTCAATCAAATAGTATTGTGTCTAGAATATCAGCATGTGGAGAGTTGGACAGAGAGAGAGAGAGAGAGAGAGAGAGAGAGAGAGAGAGAGAGAGAGAGAAGGGGATGCTGGTGAGAAGGCAAGTGTTTGTAGCTGCTATAAATGTAACTGATAACGGGAACTAACTTGAATTTGGTGTCAAAAGCAGGAATCCATGGACCCAACCTGTCTTGTGTCAACAGTCCAGGCTGGTGGAGGTGGTGTAAGGGTGTGGGGAATGTTGTCTTGGCACACTTTGAGCCCATTAATACCAATCAATCATTGCTTGATTGCCACAACCTATTTGAATATTGCTGCTGACCTTCATGGCCACAATTTGCCATCTACTACTAGCTACTTCCAGCATGATAATGCACCATGTCACAAAGCAAAAGTCTCAAACTAGTTTCATGAACATGACAATGAGTTCAATGTTCTGAATCCAATACTACACCTTTGGGATGAGGTAGAAAGGGAGATTTGCAGCATTAAAGTGCACCTAAAAAATCTGCAGGAATTGCATAATACAATCATGTCAACAGGAACCAGAAGCTCAAAGGAATGTTTCCAACATCTTGTGGAATCCATGACTGTTTTGAGAGCAAAGGGAGGCCCTTCCAAGTATTAGGTGGTTTTCACACTGGGCAAGTTTGCTGTGGTCCGAATCCGAGTGTGATTGTTCCCGGCGCCCCCTGCAGCATTGGTCTGGTTTCACACTGACTTGATTCTATCCAACCTCGGTGCACTTGTGCTCATCTTATGTAATCACAAATGTACATGGAGACCACAACGCAGCGCACCATGTTTATTTATTTATTTTTTTTTTTTTTTATTAGTATTATTACTTTGGTGCTACTATGCACAGAAGATATTATGCGCCAATTACAATCTCTGGTTCTGTACCACAGTATGCTTCCTTATCTGCATAACTGCCTTCACATTTCCAATTTTTCATGCAAACCGTGTTCCGTTTCAGACTAAACTGCCATGTGAAAGTCCCCTTAGTACAGTGGTTCCTAATAAAGTGCTCAGTAAGTGTACACTATATGGCCAAACCTACGTAAACACCTGACCATCATGCCCATATGTGCTTTCTGAACGTCCCATATCAAAGTTCATCCTCCCCTTGGCTTTTATAATAACCGCCACTCCTCTGGGAAGGCTTTCCACTCACTGTGGGAATTTGTGCTCATTCAGCCAAAAGAGCATTAGAGAGCTTAGGCACTGATGTCGGATGAGGAGGTCTGAGGTCCAGTCGATGCTCCAATTCATCCCAAAGGTGTTCAATAAGGTTGAGGCCAGGTAGGGCTCACCACAAATTTTTTAAGAACCATCCCCAAACACCGTCAGCTGTCCTGAACCGAAGACTGAATTGCAAATATTCAATTGCTTTTGTTTACAATACTGTTATACAGAGCTGCAACAACATCAATAAAATCGATTATGAAAATCTTTGTCAAGGAATCTCATTATCAATTAGTTAGTCTTCGCGCGGCACATGGTACATTTACTCTCTACGTTACTTCTGTTCCGAAAACACGCTCCGGAGAGTAAATAATAAAATTGTGTCCCGAATGAAGTACTGTGCACTTACACTATGCACGCTATTGACTAGTGTATTAATTTTTAAAAGGTAATATCGTCTCAAAAGGAACACTAGCAGGTTTTTACTAACCGGAAGTATAAGCCGCTTCATTGTCAACGGCGCACATTATACGCACGTAATGTGATGCCGCTGACTTTAGCAGACACCCAGAGTCACCAACAATGACTTTCTTCAGTTTACTGTTTATGTCAAATGTTACCTTTTACCTACTTATACTTAGACTTATTAGTTTATATAAGTATTTATGCATTATTTTTTATGGATGCACGAAAAGTACTGAATTAAAGTACAGTCCTAAATCAATAATAAATATTCTGGTGTATGTATTGGGTTCTTTTCAGTCTTATATAATTGGACAAACAGCTGTGTAAAGTTTTAGTCTGAAGTTTATATTTGTAACACTCCGTCTGTGGTTTTTATTATAAATAAACAAAAAAGGGTACCGAAAGCTTGCCCCCCCCCCCCATCAGATTAATCGATAAAATAAATCAGCCAACTAATCCATTATGAAAATAATCGTTAGTCACAGCCCTACTGTTATATTGATTCCTCGGTTTAAATTTCCTGTACTACTGTAACATTAACAGCTATCAGCTACTTTTGGATTATCCTGACTATACACTCACTGGCCACTTTAATAAGAACACCTGTATACCTTCTCATTTATGCAGTTATTCAATCAGGCAATTATGTGGCAGCAGCATAATGCATAAAATCAGGCAGATACAGGTCAAGAGCTTCAGTTAATGTTCACATCAAATATCATGAAGAAAAAAAAGTGTGATCTCTGACTTTAAGCGTGGCATGGTATTTCAGAAACTGCTGATCTGGGAATTGCGCATGCACGCACGCACGCACACCTCTAGAGTTTACACAGAATGGTGTGAAAAACAAAAAATCCTCTGCATGAAACACCTTGTTGATGAGAGAGGTCAGAGAAGAATGACCAGACTGGTCTGAGCTGACAGGAAGTCTATAGTAACTCAAATAAGAACGCTACATTTTACGGCATTTGGCAGACACCTTTATCCAGAGTGACTTACAATTATCTAATTTTTAGATTAGATTGAGCGGTTGAGGGTTAAGGGCCTTGCTGAAGGGCCCAACAGTGGCAGCTTGGCAGTGCTGGGATTTGAACTCACGACCTTCCAATCAGAAGACAATGTCCTAACCACTGAGCTACGGCTTCCTTTACAAATGCGATGAACAGAAAAGCATCTCAGAATGCACAACACATCAAACCTTGAGGTGGACGGGCTCCAACAGAAGACTACATCCGGGTCCAAGAAACTGAAGCCATCATGGGCACAAACTCACTCAAACTAGACAGTTTAAGACTGGAAAAAGACCAGGTGATTTTTTCCCCCCCTAATCTTCAGCTGGCTAGTTTGGAGGAGTCCGTGTCCACCAAAGGAGTGGTTTGACAAACACACTCAACTGATACTTTTTCCTTCACTTTTTTTTTTTAAACCACTGTTTCATGCGGTCTCGAATTCACTACTGTTTCAGGAGCCTGCTCCTTTCTCTCAGCATTAGAACCTAGCTTAACCACACTGGGATTTTATCAGGGAATAGTCAATACCAATTCACTAAGACAACAGTTATGCCTTTAAGGTCTGTCATAAGGATTAATCTAATGATATGATTAAGTATTACTAGCCTACTCAAGGAACACATAACTGGCTGAAGAGCTGAAAGAACTTTTCATCACTGTATTTTAGGGCTGATATTGTGTCAATGTTATTCACGGTGAACGATCAGATGGTTAAACATACCACAGATTTTTTCAAAAACATAAATTAAATGCATTTCCACCTTATACTCAGCTTAAGGTCAATGTGATTAATAATGACAATGCAAGAGATTTAAAATGGTGAAGTCTTTCTCAAAAATATCTTTCTAAAGCTTTATTTGGATTGGATTAGTTTTACATAGGGAGGCAGCGGCATGCAACTCTTACCAGAGAGAGGATCTCTGGGATTTTAGTCCCACCCAATTTCATCATGTCAATATTTTTTTTTTTACCGAAAGCACTCGTCTGGAACAATTCCATTGTATTTTAGCTTCCGAAAAAAGTGATCAACATAAGAAAATAACTAAAAGGTAATATACAGTTAGGTCCATAAGTATTTGGACACCATTTTTGAATTTTGCTTCTATACACCAACACAATGGATCTGAAATGAAGCAATCAAGATGTGATTGAAGTGCAAGTTTTCAGCTTTAATTCAATGGGTTTAAGCAAAATATTGCATTAACCATTTAGGAATTACAGCCATTTAATACATGGCCCCTCTATTTTCACAAGCTCAAAAGTAATTGGACGAACTATGAATAATAAGTATTAGAATTATTTTTAATACTTGGATGCAAAATCCTTTGCCGTCAATGACAGCCTGAAGTATGGAACCCATGGACATCATCAAATGCTGAGTTTCCTCCCTCGTGATGCTTTGCCAGGACTTTTACTGCTGTCGCCTTCAGTTGCTGATGGTTTGTGGGTCTTTCTGCCTTCGATTTGGTGTTCAGCAAGTGAAACGCATGCTCAATTGGGTTGAGGTCAGGTGACTGACTCTGCCATTTAAGAACATTTAACTTCTTTGCCTTGAGAAGCTCTTGGGTTGCTTTTGGGTTTCTGGGTAATTATCCATCTGTAATGTGAAGCGCCGTCCTATCAGGTTTGCAGCATTTGACTGAATCTGAGTAGAAATCATAGCTCTATAAACTTCAGAATTCATCCTGCTACTTCTATCAGCAGTCACATCATTAATAAACAAGTGTCCCAGTTTCATTGGCAGCCATACAGTGCACGCCCATGCCATAACACTTCCTACACATGTTTGACAGATGACATGGTATGCTTTGGAACACAAGCCTTTCCTTCCCTTCTCCATACTTTTCTCTTTCCATCATTGTAATACAAGTTAATCTTGCATCAGAACTGTTCAGGTTTTTTATAAGTAGTCTAATCTGTCCTTTCTGTCCTTGAGAGTTACCAGTGAGTTGCATCTTGAAGTAAACCGTGTATTTACATTCGAGAAGGCGTCTCTTGATTGTAGACTTTGACAATGATATGCCTACCTCCTCCACAGTGTTATTGACTTGGCTGGATGTTGTGAAGCATTTTTTCTTCACCACGGAAAGAATTCTGTGATCATCCACTTTAGTTGTCTTCCGTGATCTTCCAGGCCTTTTGGTGTCGCTGAGCTCGCCAGTGCATTCCTTCATTTTAAAACTGTACCAAATAATTGATTTTTTGGACCACATATTGAGACTTCCCATTAACAGCTACCAAATGCAAAAACATTTGAATCAACACCAGACGTTTTATCTCCTTAATTTGTCATGAAATAGACAAGGAAACAGAACATGAAACTGCTCAGTCAATTGTCCGATTACTTTTGAGCTGGCGAAAAATGGCAATAATTCCTAAATGGTTAATGCAATATTTTTGTTAAACCCCTTGAATTAAAGCCAAAAGTCTACACTTCAACCACATCCTGATGGCTTCATTTGAGATCCATTGTGGTGGTGTACAGAGGCAGAAACCCGTCACTGTCCAAATACTTATGGACCTGACTGATAGCAAGTCTGAATTCACATGTTGGTGTCTTTTCCACAGTAAAAAGACACACCAGAAAGCACTCTTTACAAATCATTTCCCACTAGAAAAAAATTTAATTACTGGCCAGATTTAAAATGCAAAACAATAAAATATAGAAGACATTTAAAAAATTGTCAGAAGTAATGCTTCCACGAGTAATCAAACTCCTAAGACAGATACAGTCTAGATACATGTAATAATCAGGTGACCTACTAATGACCACACACACAACTTGTGTAGCACCAACATCACAACAAAGTTATAATAAAAGGTTAAAATCATTTGTTTATATTAAAATCAGGTGTATGTAATACATAGGGTGAAAAACATGGGTTCTGGGATTTTATTTATGTTATATATTACACACACACGGATCACTAATGGCATGTGAATCAATTGTAATTAATAAACAATCATACTTGTCTGGAAATCTTATCCTGCAGAAAGAACAATAAATTAGGAGAATTGATCTGTTTGTTCCCTTTGGGTTTCACACACACACAAGGATGTGCAAAGATTTCAGAATAAATACTTCCTTTCATTCTCACCACTGGCTTGTGTAGGGATATATTTTTTTTTAATATATGGTCAGTTAATTCCCTGCTATTGTTGTAAGTTTTTTTTAACTAGATCATATTTAAAACTGCAACACCCACAATCTGTATGAAGATTGCTTACAGTATGTTATGCAATGCACCAAAAGTCATAAGCGAACTGAGATTCCCAGGTTGTATAGCTTTTGCACTGCCACGTGCACTATTATTATTGTACAATGTTTTAAGGAAACCAAGCTATGCAAGCTGGCAGGCCTCTGAAAACCAGACGAGGCACATACTAGCCTGACTAAAACTGAAACAGGGGAAAGTAATAGGAAGATTTAAGACCAAGCAGACATTTGTGCGCATAACACCCATGTATTCGGCCAGGCTTTTACCATGGGGTAGCACTCGGAGAAAAGCAAAACACCACACCAGTACGTCCAATATCAAATATTTTGTTTGGGTTTTTTTTCTTTTCGCTTCTACAATTCAGTCATGTAAATCCATTAAGTTATATGTCGTATGTGAAGTGAAAACCCTTAGTGCCAGCTCACTAAACAAACAAGGGCTTGGATTTCCAGAATTTTCATGATAATACCCGAATAATAATGGAGGTAATTTAAGAATCTAACCCTGACCAGCTCGCTAGCTAAGCAGTGCTACTTCGTGAAAATGCCCGTACTCGTTTATTTTGAAAATGGTCTGAACTTAACGCCACCCTACACAAAAACACATAACATGGCGCATTCAAATACTGAGCTAGCATCCAGCTAACAGGGTAGTTATCGAAGTAATCCCGAAAAGGGAGCGGTCTACATGCTAATAGCGAACACGAAAAATGTACGCGAAAAGAAATGTGTGCGTCGTAGAGAAAGCTTTCGGCTAGTTATACAGGTTATATTAACACTGCACCCAGATATGTGGCCTGGGGGGGGGGGGTTAGCTAGCAAACTAACCAGGTTCAGTTGGTTAGCAAGTCCGTCCTAACCTGCAAATTAACCGGGTTCACTAACTACAACGCGAAAGTTCAACTAACACCGTGTTATTAAACCAATACTAGTTAATAACACGGTTTTAGAACAAAAGCAACAACGTCAAGCTAGCTAGCAAAACGCCGGTCGCCACATAGTTAACTGATTAATATGTGGCTAACATCTCGCGCCCACCACATGCTATCAGCAGTACTTAACAAAGCGACACAACTAGCTAAGAGCACGCAAACTGACATCGCATCAGAAACAGTTCCCTTAAATTAATTTTAAAAAATAAATTAATAATTCAGTAGATACCAAATCCTCAATTAATTCACTTACTGGGTGCATGTTTATGTAACATGCTGAATGCTTAGTGTACCAGCTAGTAAAACTACACGAAATCACAAGCTCGATCCCCTGAAAAAGTGTCTAGCTCAGTGCAGGGGCGAAAA
Organism: Ictalurus furcatus; assembly: GCF_023375685.1. Classification (NCBI taxonomy): domain Eukaryota; kingdom Metazoa; phylum Chordata; class Actinopteri; order Siluriformes; family Ictaluridae; genus Ictalurus; species Ictalurus furcatus. The sequence goes on along the minus strand of NC_071260.1, from coordinate 17,773,866 downwards.
AAAAGTAACGTTAAATTTAAAATGTTGCAAACAAAAATGCCGTTAGGTACAAATGATATTTTCGCATCCCAGTGAAAAGTAAAGAAGTGTGTGCGGTGCAGCAGATATGAATGCACGGTGCTAAAAGCCGAGTGCCAGCTTCAGGTCGTTGTGTGTGCATAGCTAACATTACCTTTAACAGCAAGGCCTTCGTTCTGGCGCCATCTTCATGAAGCCTCTGAAATCCAAACAGTGAGCTGCAAGCAGAGGACAACACAGAGGCGGTTCTCTCACTTCAATTGATATTTTTTTAACGACTTCCGCACAGGAACGTGTCACTTTTTAAAAACAACGATGAAAACTAGTGCGAACAAAAGATTGATCTAACCTGTCAACGCCAGCCAAGCATTCTCTTTCTTCAGCTGTGAGCTTTGGAAAGTCCTCTTCGCTTTCACTCGGTTTCCGCGCCGCCATTTTCTTTTCCTCATCATCATCGCCGAGACTCCGAGCAGCAGCAGCAGCAGCGGCGGCTGTTGCGGCGGTGCAGGCTGCAGAGGCCACTGACACTCCCCACGATTTCATGGAAGAGTCAAAAAGAAGCAGCAGAGCCACGCCACCGGATTAATGTACCAGCTCGCCGTCCCCCAGCACCTCTGTGCGGATCCCAAACGCAATATGAGCAGATGCCAAAATCCGTCCAGGAAAAGACTCTCCTCAAAACAGCCCTCTTTTCACATTGTCTTCCATACAAATCCTACTCGCTTTTCCCGACCCCGAATTAGGCACGCAAAATAACAACGCCGATTTTTGTTTATTTCGTTAAGTGTCAATGTAACGATATCACAAACTTCCCCTTCAGCCGCCAGTTCCAACTTGTTATAATTGTGTCACTCAAGCGAACCCACGCCGCCGCCGTGGCCACGCCTTCTCTTGTCGTTTAAACCAATCGCTGCTCGTGTCTATAAACACGTGACCGGCCTTGTCTTGGGATCCCTCTTTTTCATAAACTTTCAAAGGGGGAGGATAAATAACAAACGACTCAACTTTACGCTATCTGTTCGTCCACTTCGATTGGTGGACACCGCTCTATTGTGATTGCGTCAAACAGTCTTGGACTATTTCATTGGTTAAAACAGCTGTCTATTCACACTCTCAACGATATGCAAAGCTAGTGATAGGCGTAATGGCCACTGTTGCCAGTTCCTCTTTTTATACGCGATTAGTTTTTTTTATTCTAAAGTCACGCGTTTTTCGGTCTTTAAAATAAACGTAAAAATGTATATAATTTCAGATATTTTAAAGCATTTACGCTTGTTGTTCATGTCGCAAAAGGTGGTTTAATCTCGAAATCGTTGAACAAAATATTTATAGCTTTAAATTAAAACGTATGTACACATATTGCATAAATGTATATATTTTAATACACATGCAAATATACAAATCTTGGCATGTCACTATGTTGTGAATGGTGTACTTTTTATATCTTCTATGTCTGTATGGCTGACAAATCTTTAGATTTTTTTCTCTAAATCTATCTAAGAGAATAAATAACTAATGCAAAATTTGTAGGAAAGGTATGTAAAAAAAACACCCTTGTAAACATAATTAATGTATTAAATTATAATAATGAATTATCATTCAATTAACACCACTTGTAACCAAATTGTTCTTTGAGGAAACATGATAACTTGATGAGACTCATGTTAAGAGATGAGTGATGATATTAGTAACTCCCTTTTCCTTCATGTCATTTCATGAAAAAAAAAAATATCTCGTCCAATCCCACTGTCCATGACAGAATGGTTATCTACAGTTGTAAGAATTCAAAAGATCATCAGGTGAAAGATGAATGAAGAAACAGCACCATAACCGTAGTTATAGACTACACAGCTATACTATCACAAATACAAATGATGTTAAGCACCTGGATCATAAAATTCATCGCTATTGTAAATAAAGAAGTGTAAATAAAATGTGATATTAACTGATCTTACAATGTTCTTATTACTAACCACCCAACCTGTAAGTGGGGTCTACAGCTGTCCACAGCTAATGTGGCACAAAATAGAAATTGTATTACATACACATAAATGTGCATGGGGGGACCATGAAAAACTGTCACGGTGGCAGAGTGGTGCGGCAGGAAATATTCACCTCACAACCTCACAGCTTCACAGCTCCATGGTTTGAATAAAACGAAAGAGAAGGGCTGCCATGACATTCTGGCAAGTGCCCTATTAAGTGAAAGTGTTTCATAATGCCATGTTTCATTCTGTTTGAGCTGTAACTGGACTGAAATACCAAGCACAATGTAAGAGGTGTTCAATACTGTTTATAAGGTTGTCTGAGGTGCATTTGTTAGCATTACAATGCACACACCACGGAAGGTTTTAAAACGTAAATGCTGCTACCATCTACATGAACCAGTAGCTTTGTAATGGCAACCTGCTACATCCATGTTGATGTTTAAACTGGCATGTTGTACCATCCTTCAGTTGTCCAGTTCTTTTCATGATACCATCTAATTTCATACTATGCATATCTATATACATTTCTTTAACGTCCTAGATCAATGCAGAACCTGCAATATACTCTATCTATTTTTTTTCTGTACACGACTGTGCTCTCATTTCTTTATATATTTGCACATGGCTTTTGCTTTTTACTAATCCAAATAAAGGTAGCTGTAAACGATATACTATATACAGTTGGAGGATAAATAACGAGATTACGAATTATGCTGTAAATCGTATGCATTAACATGATTCAAATGTACGTTTTGTAATGTTATGATTCACAACCAGTTCCAATCAACATCGCCACTTTCTTTGCTCCAGCTCAGAAACTGGGCATTATGGGAAGGAATCACTTCCGCGATTCGGTCGCGCACTGCGCATGCGCCTTGGGAGACGCAACGGTTGTCAACAGCGCTGTAGCTGTATGAAATGGCGGATCGTGGAGAAGGTAAATTACAAATGGTACCACTAAATCTTGAAACGAAGCGTTCCTTGATTGATCCGCTTGACTGGTTCTCATCGGTGTCGGTGTCGGGGAATATAGAGAAAATAGTCGTTGTAGTCGGCGTGTTATCTCAGGGGTCAGCTTCATTTCTTTCTTATTTGTTTGTTTGTTTGTTTTTACAAGCATTTCGTGTTATACTGTAGAATAGATAGCCCCGAGTGTAAATTTAATAGCATTATTTTATTTTTTATCGTATGCATTCTGGTTATCTTTGCCATGATTATCTGCTGCTCACCAAAGTTAGATAGAGTATAGATGATGTACACATTGGAATGTTGGTCTTCAGTTTATTTGCAATAAGAGTTTCATATTGTCTGCTATTCGAGGGCACCAGACAATATGACGGATTTAGTTTGAAGTGTCATAGTGTTGATAGTGATGGTTTTACTTGCAAAAACATGTCTAAGATGGGAAAAGGTGTTATGATAAATGGTTAGATTTGTTTTTACTTCATTGTCACGCCGTCGATATGTGAAGAGGAGTAGCTATGTTAGGGTTGTAAGATGAGGCTTCCACCGAACAATTAGGGAAAATGTTTAAAAGTTTTCTAATCTTTGTCTGTTATTCCACATGTTTTGTCATCTGGAGAAACACATACACTTCCAAACATGAAGCACTACTGATTCCTTGATGCTTAAAACTAAACAGCGAATCCAACGGTGGATGTCTGAAACGTTCTTATTTAATCCATACACAGAGGCGGAGAGCGAAGATGAGCTGTATGAGGTGGTGGACATCACTGAATATGCACGACGACATCAGTGGTGGAGTCGAGTTTTCGGGAGCAACACCGGACCCATCGCTGAGAAGTATTCAGTAGCCACACAGATCATGATGGGTGGCGTAACAGGATGGTAAACATAGAAATCATGCACCTTCAAATGCTTCCTCATATCATTTCTCTCATGATCAAGTAGAAGAACATGAGTATGCCTGCCGTTCAAGTGATTCATTATACGAAAACATAGAAAGAGAGCACTTGTAACAGTATGCTGCTGTGTTTGTATGAGAGCACAATAACTGGCAAAATATTAACAGAAACAAACGTAAAGGTATTTTGTCTGGATCCTAGGTGTGCTGGTTATCTCTTCCAGAAGGTTGGGAAAATTGCCGCAACTGCAGTGGGCGGAGGATTTCTTTTGTTACAAGTGAGCCCAACTTCACACGTTTCAAATACTGTTTTCTTCATGGGAAAACGTAAACTTTATACATAGATATGCTGCAGTAACCACTGATAAAGAAACGTGATTATCATTTTCAGATTGCCAATCACAGCGGGTATGTGCAGGTGGACTGGAAGAAAGTAAAGAAGGATGTTAATAAAGCAAAAAAGCATCTGAAGAAGAAGGCCAACAAAGCAGCACCAGAGCTGAATTCATTTATCGAAGAGGTAGATTCACAATTGAAAAGAACTCTAAAAATATTTAATTGCTTAGGACCTAACACTGCTTCTATAGTATTACTAGAGAAACAAATAATGTAACGTGAGAATACAAAATAAAATGTAAAAAAAATTATTATAATGAAATGTAACATCTTCTGGTAATATTTAGAATGCATGAAAATGTTTAGAATGCTCAGTATAATCATGAAATTTTGAAATAGGTATATTTTATCTTGTTTATGTTTATAAAAGAATACAGTTTTACTTATGCAATGCAAAAGACCTAATGTTGATCTAGAACAGGCACAAAAAATCCTAGTGGGGTCATGGTCACAGAAAGTGGTTATATAATGAATGAAATTGTTGCTTCAAATGTTTGTGTATGATTGTATTATAAACAGAAAGGTGAGACCCAAGAAGTAAAAGTACCATTACGTTTTTAATCTCACATTTAACAGGTAGAACATAATATTGGAATTTTCAAATGCTCCGTTGATGTGTTTTTGTTTTTTTTTGATAATTTTTTTATAACACTAGCTGCAGAAATGCTTATATTATTGTTTTGCAGTCTACAGAATTTGTGAAGAGGAATGTAGTTGTTTCAACCGGATTTCTTGGAGGATTTCTGCTGGGTCTAGCGTCATAAGTCACAGCTGGACCTCCTATACAAATGGACACTCCTTACCCAGAGATATTCTATTATGTATTTTTATTTTATTGCTGTATTACGGAGACGTAAACCTAATAAATTTTGCAGTATCGGTTGGTTTGGGGTAGAGTTGGGAAACATAGTTTGACTTCTCAGCTATCTGCATGTCTAAGAAAGAAGAAGATGCACAGCAGTGATATCTTGTAAATAATAGGACTGCTATGGTATGAGCCATTTTTATGCCAAATTTGATTGGTAGTGTTGTAGAAAAATGAACACTGATCCGGGGCTGTTTGTGTCTCAATGTCATGGAGTAGGCCTGAGTTGAACTGTACTGAAATAATGAATTGCTTGCATATTTATACTGCTTTTGGGACAGTGCAGTGTATCTTTTTGTTTGTTTCTTGATGTATTTTATTCATAAACACTATGTTGTTACGACCCAGTCTAGGTTAGGCCGCACAGAATAACCAGCTCGGGATTCAATGGAATTTGACCTTTAAAAATGAGGGAGCCAGGAATAATACCACAACAAGGTTGTTCAAAACAAAATTGTGGTGTATTGTAAAACACAGAATTATATACATACAACTCTACAAAAACCAAACCAGGCATAACTTCAGGGTGGGCCAAAGCCAAAATAGTAAACAAAAGGATTCTATTGTTAGGTAGCTAGCTTACCTAAAAAGAAAATACAAATACTTCCTTAACACCCTAAGCCAAAAACAGAGACAAAAGGACCCTCTCCCAAAAGAAATGGTAGCCACACCCCTACCGCCAGTGAACCAAGTCAATGTGTATACAGTGGTGAAGAGTATACACAACCAGATACAGGAACAACCAAAATCACAGTCAACCTCCAGGCAAGAGTCAAAACCCAGAGCAGCAGTCAGAATATAGAATTGTGAATATAGAAAGGGCAAACAATCTTCTAGCAACAAATCACACGTATCCACCTCCAACATCCCACACCATCCTCACTCTTCTTCCTCTTCAGATATGGCCGCCGCTCAGTGATGTCATCCTGGGAGGCTGGAGCAAGGCTAGTTAGGGCAAGCTGGAAAGTCTGGGCGGGAGTTCGGACCTGCACACAAAATATGGCACAGCACACAAAAAAAACAAAACTTCCCATCCCAAAGCTAGCGGGTTGTAACTATGTGCTGATTCTGTCAGTGTTTGAAGTTTGAATCATATGTGTAGTAACATAAATCTACTAATGCTGAAGATTTATTTGTGCTTTGTTTATGAATATCATAACTTCATCAATTGCATGTTGTTTCCATACGGCACCACACCATTCATCTGGATCTTTTTGAGCATTTTAAGAAAACCTATTCACTGCCTGGCCTTTTTAGGAGTTGTGCATATGTACTTGAATGAAGTCATTTAAATCTCCTACAATCCTCTTTCCCACATTTAACATAATTGTAGGCCACCCTCGTGAGAGCTTTGCACATTTCTAATTATTCAACACTGCATTTTGGGTGCATACTAAAACTACCAAATGTCTGGCATAACATTTTGGAATGGTTTAATAAAAATAAAAAGAATGCACTTTGCCATACAGCAATATTGTGATACAGGATCTACATTACCGAATTTGGTAAGTGAAGTCCACAGAAAAATCTTAATTTTCTTTCCATGAAGATGATATAACTACCAATGCTTTTTCCATTTTTGTAAAGAAATAATGTATTGTTCAATTTTTATTTTTTATGTTGAGAACATGGGCATGGAAATGTTCTGTGGCCAGAATATGAAGAAGATAGCATTGGTTATTATATATAATAGTGAGGCTACATTAGCTTGTATTGGACCATGGAGCAATAATAGAGGAAGTGAGAGAGTTTTATACAAATGCAACGTTACAGGACGGCCAGTGGATATAAAAATTCTACACACCCCTGTTAAAATTGCAGGTTTTTGTGATGTAAAACCAATATGATTGTAAACAAGATAAATTATGTCAAATCTTTCTCTGCATATAATGTAGCAACCAACAAAATTCGAATGAAAAACATAAATGTTTGGGGGGGGGGGGTTTACTTTGTTAAAGCACCTTTTGCTTGTAATACAGCACTCAGTCTTTTTAGGTAGGAGTCTACCAACTTAGCACATATTGATTGGGCAATTTTATTCCACTTTTCCTTGCAAAAATGCTCTAGATCTAACACAGTGTGAGGGGATCTCATGGGCACAGTCATCTTCAAACGACGGTCCACAGGTTTTTGATGGGATTTAGTCCTGGGCACTGACTGGACCATTCCAAAACATTGATAATATTTTTCTGCAGCCATACCTTTGTTGACTTGTGATTTGGGTTATTATTGTGCTAAAAGGTGGCATTTTTCTTCATCTCCAGCTAACATAGTGTTGCAGGTTTTGTGCCAAAATGTATTGGTATTTGGAGTTATCCATTTTTCCCTCTGTCTTGACTATAGCTCCAGTGCCAGCTGCAGAGACTCAGCCCCGTAGCATGATACTGCCACCACCATGCTTCATCATGGGTATTGTGTTCTTTGGGTGATAAGCTGTCTTGTTTTTATGCCAAACATATCTCATGGCCAAAAAGTTCTACCTTGGTCTCATCAGACCATTTTGCCACATGGTTTAGAGCAATTTAGGGGGTTTTCATGAGAATGAGCTTATGTCTATCCAACTTACCCCACAGCCCACACATGTGAAGAATATGAGAGATTGTTGTTACATGCAGGGAGTGACCAGTATTTGGCACATATTCCTGCAGATCCTTTAATAGGTCTCTTGGTAGCCTGTTTGCCTTTTGTCTATTTTGGAGGGATGTCATGTTCTTGGTGATGTCACTGTGGTGCCCCATTATCTCCACTTGATGGCCATCACGGTGTTCCATGGTACATCTAACGTTTTGGAAATTCTTTTGTACCCCTCTCCTGATCGATACCTTTTGACAATGATCAAGTATACTTTTGATCAAGTATACTTTGTGTGCTCTTTGTGTGCCATGGCTTCTGCAGTCGGATGAAACCAAGAAGATGTCCAGAAAATCTTACAGAAACAGTTTGTCTTTATTTGGGGTTAATCAGAATCACTTAATTGGTGACAGCTGTACAATAATTACTTTCATACATGAGTTTGACTGTGATTAATAAACTCTGACAACTCTCACACTTGTGCAAACAGATTTTTGTTGGTTGCTATCAGGGGCAGACTTACCATTAGGCAAAGATCAGCAATTGCCTTCGAGCTACCAAGGGCCCCTAAAACTTTGCATAAACTTATGATTAAGAAAGTTTTGTTTTTACTTTTCGCTAATTAATAATGTTTTTCTAAAAATCCATACACTAAAATGCCACCAGGATGCTTAATTTATGAGTGTATGTGGGCTGGGTGTGGTGGTCCGCTCAGGGACAGAAAGTCCAGGGCCACTTTTTAGTCCCTGTCCACCCCTGATTATTACTATTAATGCTAAATAACATATGTTGACAATTTAAACATCGATGTTAAAACACTGAAATGAGGGCCACATTTCTACATTTTGCTTACGGCCCCAAAATCATTAAATCTACCCCGGTTGCTATATCATATTAATGTTAGAAAAAAAAAAAAGACCTGATATGATTGATCTTGATTTAATTTTTTACATCACAAAAACCTGCCATTTTAACAGGGGTGTGCAAACTTAATTTCCACTGTATGCACTTTGAGGAAATCTCAGACAATAAATAAATTCCTACCTATGATTAATATACATCTCTCTCATGTTGCAATGAGAAGGGTTTGGATTGGAAAGAAAGAGTCAAATACCGCTAAAATAATAATAATAATAATAATAATAATAATGACGACAATGTGCTGTATGTAAATAATGTGCATAGTCCCTGCATAAAATAGCCTACATATACCGACTGAATAAATGTGTACGCTACACAGACAGCGCTGATGAAGGTCCGTGAGCACGTGATCTGTGTCTCCTAGCAACTGAAGTTGCAAACTTAGCGTCGCTATAGGAACGTGAGTAGTTAACAAACCGCTAGTGTTCAGCAGTTTTCTGCGGACTTTTATCATCCCATTTAAAATGGCTTTACCGGTGTTCCCTGGACATTCGCTCAACAAAAATGTGAGTTTAAACACAACATCTGTTTACATTTTAAATGAAAATTAATTACAATAAGCTGTACCTCAAATCAAGACAGGTTTAACTCTCCTATTATTTTAGCCAGCTGGTCTGTATTGCTAGTATTGGTTGGATTTTACAAGGGGAATGTTATATGTCTTTTTTATTCTCACCTTACCTTATCTATCTATCTATCTATATCTATATGTCTATATATATATATATATATATATATATATATATATATATATATATATATATATATATATATATATATATATTATATATACATACATACATACATATACATATATATATATATATATATATATATATATATGTATGTATATATATATATGTGTATATATATATATATATATATATATATATATATATATATATATATATATATAGACATATATATAATATACAAAAGGTATATATATAATATATAACATCAGAAGCCGACCAGGCCAAAATAATAAACAAAATTTCCCTCTAGAAACTAACTATCCTACAAGAAAACAAAAAACACTTTCTTTCCTCACTCCCAAGCTAACCCAAAACCAGGAGAAAAACCAGTCAACATACGCCGACTTCCTACTAACCACTAATGCCAGTGCACTATTTCCAAAGGTGACTATTAGTGTGTGAGTTAACAAAAATATATAAGTGTACCACTCGAAGGGGCAGAGCATATAAACAAAGTTAATAACCGGCAGGAGGACACACACACGCAAAATCAACATATACAAAGTAACTGCAATGATCTGCCACGGGATGGAGACTCACGAGGCTTAAGTACACCTCCGGAAACGTGCAGCCAAACAATCCTATCGCACTAGGCCGGAGCAGGCGTGGTGATCATCCAGTGGCAAACCGGAACGTGACGCATAAAGTGGGCAAGGCCTAGAGAAGGGGGCGGAGACAAAATACACCAATCCTACTACCGACATACTAGACACGGATGGCACATAGAGCAAGCAGAAATACAATGGAGAGCGTAACAACACTTCATAGAGTTTCATAAGTGGCCTATTACGTAATATGTTACTTTCTTAAATTATATACATGGGCGGCTGGGGTTCAGGCGGTAGAGCGGGTTGTCCACTAATCGTAGGGTTGGCGGTTCGATTCCCGGCCCACATGACTCCACATGCCGAAGTGTCCTTGGGCAAGACACTGACCCAAGTTGCTCCTGATGGCAAGTTAGCGCCTGGCATGGCAGCTGTGCTACCATTGGTGTGTGTGTGAATGGGTGAATGAGACACAGTGTGAAGCGCTTTGGATAAAAGCGCTGTATAAGTGCGCCATTTACAAACATCGTTTGTAACATTTAATTTAAGTTGGAAAAGTCATGTATGGAAATCTGAAATGTTGTTATTCTTGTTTTTTTTCTTCTGCCCCAATAATGCAGAAGTCATAAAATAAACATCTAATACAATAAAACTGTATGAGAACATTTATGGTGCCTCATAGGATTTTTGCACAGTACTGTGTATCATAATTATACACACTATATGGCCAAAGGTTTGTGGACACCTGACCAATAAATCCATGTGTATTTCTTCTCCAAACTGTTGCCACGAAGTTGGAAGTATACATACACAGTTGTATAGGATGTCTTTGTTGCTGTAGCATTACAGTTTCCCTTCAGTGGAACTAAGGGGTCCAGTCCTGTTCCAGCCTGATAATACCCCTGTGCACAAAACCGTTCTTACTGTTAAAATTACAAAGGCGTGTTTAGCCCAGTCTAACCTATTGCAAATTGTATTGTATGAAAACCCTGCTTAAAAGTCTTTCAATAACCTGATCTCTTCTTTAGCTGGGAAAAGAAAAGTTTCACAAGTCTCAGCATTTTGATTACTTCAATGGCATGCCATTGATGGTGGGAGCAGAGAAGCCTGGCATTGGAGGAGAACTGCTCTTGGGCCAAAGAGCACGACCTAAATACTCAGTGTTTCCCAAAGGAGAAGGCAGTGAGGCCCCCTCCTGGGTAGCATTTGACAAGCAGGTTTGAAAATAAAAGAAAACCAGTTTTATCATTTTACCAAAAAAAGTGTGTGATATATATAAATATGCAAATACTATTCAGACATCCTCCTGTTGCTTTAGGCTCTTTGCTTCAATGCATATTTCCAAGAAGCTGTTACTCAGAGCAGAGAGGAAACTTATAGGATTCGACAATGTAAGATTTATTTCTACTTGGAAGATGACACCATACAGGTTGTGGAGCCAGAGCTAAAAAACAGTGGCATTCCACAAGGTAACTCCTTCAAATGACAAATCATTGACAATTTTGAGTAATCCACTTGTAATTAAGCTGTCCTCTTTCCATGCAGGAACACTTATCCGTCGCCATCGCATTCCTCTCCCACCTCCTGATGATGACCAGTTTTACAATTTGCACCATTTTAATATCAACCAGGAGATGGTTTTATACTCCAGGACCTTTATGATAACAGACTGCGATCCTTTCACACACAACTTCCTGAGGAAAATGGGTGTGCGTCTCAACGCCCTTGGTGCAACACCGACAGACCCTTATACAAAACTTCGTCAGGAGGTAAGCATGTGGCTGTCTCTAAACTGGTCGCTTCTTGAAATGGAATATCAGTAGTGTGTACTAAGACAGTGTCCTTTACTTTCACAGCTGGAGGACAGCATGAAGCCACTGCGCCCGTATGAGCGGCAGGATACCTTAAAGCAGTTCCTCGACCATGACCGCAATGTTCTGCGTTTTTATTGCTACTGGGATGATACCCAAAGCATGTTTGGAGACCCCAGAGAACTGATCCTGCACTACTTCTTGGCAGATGACACCATAGAAATACTAGAAGTCAGATATCCAAACTCTGGCCGAGATACTACTCCTACATTTTTACACAGGAGCAAGCTTCCAAAGGTGTGTGGCCAGATCTCATATGTTATGATTTAGTAGTGAAAAATCATAATTGTATTTTTTGCATGTATTCGCAGCCATGTTCGGTACCTTCTGTATCACACGAGAAGTGTTGCTTTTTTTCACCATTATGAAATGCTACCACTTATATTGAGGTGAACATTTTTACAGAATGGGTATTAGCAGAGACACTGTTGTACCATCGACTTTTTTCTGTTCAACGAAAAGCTTAAAATCCTGCACAGACACAGGGCTGCTTGTTGCCAGTAGTCTACTGTTCTAGTCCAATAGTGATGGAACTGTTGGAGTACCGTGACTTATATGCTGACACACTCATCTAAATTCCATCATTACTGGAAGAGAACAATGCACTATTGGCATTCAAGCCTCTGTTATTTCTGTTATTAGACTACAGACATACAAGCCACTGTGCTGTAACTTCCATCATTACTGGAACAAAAAGCAAGACAAAGCACTCCAGCCACCTCTCCTCTCTTTGTCTCGTCTTCTGCTTGGATGAGCTTATCCATCACCTATGCCTTGCACTCATCTTGACTGACAAGGCTGACACAGCATCAGACTCCCCAAAGCATTTTTTTTTCTCTCTCTCTGCTCTCGAAATCCATTTTGAAAAGAAAAAAAAAAACGTTGGACACGGAAACGTTGGATGGAGCGTTATTATATTAGTATCAGTTTGTCCTTAACTTATCCTGTCATGCTGTCTGGAAGTCTGAAATTCTACTACTTTTCTATTGCTCTAAATGTCAACGGAAAGGTTTGTGCAAATCCCCCTGGTGTGAAAATAATAGCCTTTTTACGATATATTTTAATTATCTGACATCTTCAGCCAATATTTCGAAAATGTACTGCAGTTATTTTCGCTTGTTTTTCCTGAACAGCATGCTCCTACTCCCAAACGCCTGCCTGGAGAAATAACAGACCGTACTGTCCTCAATGTATTTGGGCCAGTGGGACATGGGGGTCGCTACATTTTGGACAGCCTCAAAGTAAGTTATAAATGAGTCATAAAAAATGTCACTAGTGTGTAAACTATTCTAAATACACTTAGATTACATCTATCATGGTTTTAGTTCTTAATGCTCTCATTTCTCAAGTACCATCATAGCATGTTTATTCGTTAGCTAGCTGTAAATTTAGAAAAGGCAGATTAAACTGAGATTAAACTGTTAATTGTATATGTGTATGGTTTCAGACTGGTGCTATACATGAGGAGTTCTACAAAGATTGTGACCTGACCATAGGAGGGGTCATTAACGTCTGGGGCCGGAGAGTGATGATTTGTGACTGCGATAACTTCACCAAAGAGTATTATCGTTCCAAATACGGCATCGGTAAGTTCAAGTCACAGTGCTGTGGAAAACATCCAAAACGTAATCAGTAACAGTTCAAGTGTAAAGTAAAACTAGGAGTGTTCAAGGCTCAGCCTGTGTTTGGGAACTGACTACATCTGGTCAAGTGTGTTTTATGTGAGTGTGACCACATGATGTCAGTGTTGAGTTCAGACGTCAGTGTTGTTCAATTGTGATGAAAAGAAATTTTGCTTGTCTCCATTACACCTCACAGCTTAGCTATGGTACTTTTAGTTTTCTTTTACTGATGATGTTTTTCATTAATCTAATGATGTATGGGTGAAAATGAAAACCGATTTCCATCCTGCTGAGACTGCTCAAACGGCAGATGAGTAATGTAGAGAGGCCACCATGAGCGGAAGTGCACTCTGTATTAGCACATCATGTGTGTGTGAGTGAGTGTGTGTGTGTGTGTGTTCCTTTTAGAGGACTTCACTCCTGTGGAGTATAAGGCCCCACCACCAGCTAAAGCAGCTGTCCAGGTCCCTCCTTACACTGGCTTTGGATCGGAGGAGGACTCCATTCGCTCCTGCCAGGGGCTCCTGCCCAAACCCCCTCAGAAAGACTTCAGGAAGCTAATGGAAAAAGACAGGTAACCACATGCTTTCTGGAGTAAGTTCCCTCAGGACAAGCTGAACACTTCATTCCAGCTTTTAACAGTATGAATATTAAAAGTAATCAACACACCAACATCTCCCTGAGCATTTGAATGATCTGAATTGGGGTTAAGTTCCCTGTCTGTTCTACTTGTCCTTTTCCATTCTGGATGTGTGCAGTAATGGATGGAAGACAAGGCTGGTCTCTAGTCTGTACTGCCATTAAGCATTTAGGCATTGGTACAAGATTAGTATTTGATTATTCTATTTCAGCTTTAGTATATATATTGGTTGTTGGTAATATAAGTCAAAATGTTATATTGTATTACTTCTGACAGGCAGGGCCTGGTGAGCCATGTACTGAGATTTGTGGGCAAGATGCTGACAGACAACCCTACTGACATGGACCGCACATTCATCATCTCCTTCTACCTCAGTGATGACACTATATCAGTGTTTGAACCCACTCAGAGGAACTTGGGTATGCCCCCATCTTCCCCATCTTATTGTCACTCATTGCTTTTTCAAATTTCTCAACGGTTCAGTCTTTTTTTAAGTTAAAAAAACATTGTTTTATTAAATGAATGCTTACAATGCCACTATACATATACTGTATGTATTAATTATGTCTGATCATATTACAAGCAAGCAGTGTAATAAAATATAATGCAATAATACATCCATCTATACCGATTATCCTACTGGGCCGCAGGGAACCTGGAGCCTATCCCATGGAGCATCAGCAGGGTAGACTGCAGGGTAGACCCTGGACGGGTGCCAATCCATCACAGGGCACAATCACATTCACACACCCATTCATACACTACGGACACTTTGGACATGCCAATCAGCCTACCATACATGTCTTGGGACTGGGGAAGGAAAGTGGAGTACCCAGAGGAAACCCCTGCAGCACAGAGAGGACATGCAAACTCCACACACACAGGGCAGTGGCGGGAATCGAATCCCCAACCCTGGAGGTGTGAGGTGGACATGCTAACCACTAAGCCAGTGTGTGCCCTGCAATAATACATATCGCACCCAGTGGTTATAACAAACTTCATATCAATTTGGTCAGCAAAAACTATTTCAGACTGTTTATATAGGCTGTGCAATTATTGGATCTTTAATCATTTGTGATAATTGTGGGATTGTTTGAGAAGGCAGCAATGGAAGTAAGGTCATGCGGAGCAGTCTGATCTAACAATCAGACTTTTTTAACAATATAAACACAACCATTGATCCTAAATCTTTATAGTCGACTTGCCTAAATTGTTATTGGTATTCCATCAGTACTGATATTCTTGACTGTTCTGTATATACTGTACATTAATTTATATATTTAATTCAGCAATGGTTTTATTTCTGTAAGATACTTTGAAATTGAAGTACAATTCATCATTTTTTTTTGTATACAAAAATGTGTTGTACTGCCAACACATACCTGCGATTAAATACATTTAAAGGAAACACTACCCATTTGAAAATTTTTTAAAAAAAAATATATATTGCACTTTGAATGAAACCCTTCAGTTGTTAAATTCCTAATGCAGTTACAGAATAAACTGATACAAATATGCACATATTATACTGAAGGAGTTATTGGAGGTAAATTCCTGGAGAGAAGCCGTGTGAAGAAGCCAGGACAGGAGCTCTTTAAGAGTGAGATGTCTGAGTACTACAAAGCTCAGGACTTGTACGTGGGAGCCAGACTCAGTATAAACAACCAGCCTTTCCAGTTAGTCGATGCTGATGAGTATGCTTTCAAATATATGGAACAGCATGCAGAAGAGGTAATGTACATTCAGCACTCATTCATATTCAGTCTTAGTTTAAATCCTTTACTTGTATTGTCTTATGGTTAGTCTTATCCCTCATATAGTACTTTGCAGATGGAAAATATGCTTTAATTACTGTTATTCACAGATGTGCTTTGGTTATTATTCTTGTATAGTTCCCTAGGGCCAACGCTGGCACCATTTTGAGCAAGTTAAAGTCAATTCCTGAAGAGAAGCAAAAAGAAATCAAACGGTTCCTGGCATTAAGTGACTCAAGCAACACTGGCTTCATTCCTTATGAGTCTTTCAGGTAAGGAGCTAAACTCAGAATATGTATTGAATAAGCACATGAACATTATCATTTTTCCCATTTAGCTGACATGATCACATAAAGCACCTAGGCAAGTATGCAGGGAATTCACATTTCCAAAACAGCAGAAAGAAACTCTCACACTCTCCTGTCCAATCCTGCTTACTTCACAGACTGCATGTGTCCGTATTTTCACTAATCCATACAAGTGAAAACACTGCATATTCTCCATGCATGTCTCGTCAGACACTGCTCCATGTGATTGAGCAGCTGAGTGCCTGTGTGTCCCTACAGGTCTCTGTTGGCAGATATGGACGGTCAGCTGTCGGAGCATGAGATTATGATGCTAGGCCGTATCTACTCGGTGAGAGAGCAGCCTGAGCTGGACGTGGGTCTCATGCTGGCCATCGCTCAGTCGCACCTGAAGAAGAAACAGTTTGAGAGTTTCTCAGACATGCTGCGAGCTTTCACACACGAGGACAGAGACAGGTATAACAGGAGCTATGTTACACGTCTCTGCATTTTACATCCACAACCAGGAGATGGAGCATGGCCCTTGGTCAATTCGCAGTTTGTTATGAACTCGGTTCTAATTCATGCTTCGCTCAAACTTGACCACAAACTATTCTTTTTCACCCCACATCATGAGTAAATAATCGATATAATCACAAGAGTGTGTAAATGTTGTAGGGTGTTGCACGAATGCATATTTTCATATAGAAATAAGCATGTCTGTGCATTTCATGAAAGACATGGTCACCCAGGCACTGAGGTTTAACCCAAACACCAAGCCTGAGGAAGAGCAGCGTCAGTCTGCAGACCCCGCGGCTCCACAATCAGGAGCTGTGATTAGTTCCAGTGGTACAAGTGAAGCATTGGAACCAGATGATTTCCACAGACTTGAGCTGTGTAGCAAATAGATGACTGGCAACAACAATGTATTAATTTGTATGTGTCTTTTTGGAAAACCCAGTTATTTACAAAAAATTTAATGTCTAATGAGTAAAAAAGTTACGATTGTCTGTCTCTGGATATTTCTGATCCCGGCGTTACTGGAAAAGCAACTGTAGTCTCACACCCAACCTAGGTATCTTTACCAATCTTTTTCCCCCCAAATCTTCTCTTTGTTATCTTGAAGAAGTGGGCATTTATCCACCAGAGAAGCTAGGATCATCTGCAAAGCCTTCCAATTGCCACTGGACGATGACCTTTTGAGAGCCCTTCTGCACAAGTAAGTAGTTTCTTTTTTTTTTTGTAAGTTTTATTTCCACATCTTTATTCTGAAAGATGTCACATTTCTTGTCCTCATGTTGACATTCAGATTTGAGAATGAGTCTGGGAAGGTGGACTATCACGCTTTCCTGTCAGGGATCAACTGGAGAGAGAATGCCTACATACCACTTCCACCAGATGCTGTTATGAAAGTGAGTTAACACCAGTTAATACAGCTGAAGGAACTGGAGAAGGTGAAGTTTCAATGACTTGTTAGACATGACTTGTTAGAAAAGGTTTTGAGCCAATGCACTGTGTTCCCTTGAAGCTTTGTCTGCCATCATTAGCAGACACAGCCTCACACACTCACAAGTGAGAGTGTGTTTGGAAATGAGGGCCAGGTGGCAAAGTTCCAGTCTCTGGCTCTCAACCTACCACAGAGGCACCTCTAAGCCTCACCTCATTCAAATCAGCCTTGAGAAAAATCCAGTCAAGTCTTTTTATTGCAGCCCTTTAATTTAGCGCGCTGTGCGCATAACGGTCTAAGCAGAACCATCTGCCTCTGCTTTCATAAAAAGGGGGAATTTAGGTGTTTTCACCAGTAGATGGGGCTTTTGATTATTCTGTGTTTCTGTGATTATTGTGTGTATCTTTGATCAGAAAGAAGACAGGTACTTTAGAGCAGTGTTTCTCAAAGTTGGTATCTACAACCCCAATTCCAAAAAAGTTGGGATAGTATGGAAAAATGCAAAAAACCAAACAAAAAGAGTAATTAGAAAATTCAATTCACCCTGTACTATATGGAAAACATATTATTTGATGTTTTACTTTGTGAATTGAATTTATCTTTGAAAATCTACACTCATTTAAAATCTGATGACTGCAACACACTCCAAAAAAGTTAGGACAGTTACCACTGTGTAACATCACCTTTTCTTTTAATAACACTTATTAAGCATTTGGACACCAAAGACACCAGTTGTTTAAGTTTAGCAAGCTGAATTTTCCCCCATTCATCCATTATGCATTTCTTCAGCTGTGCAACTGTACCGGCCCTTTGTTGCCTTATTTTGCACTTCATAATGTGCCACAGATTCTCAATCGGAGACAGGTCAGGACTGCAGGCAGGCCATGCTAACACCCGCACTCTCTGCTTACACAACCATGCGCTTGTTATCCGGGCAGAATGTGGTTTGGCATGATCCTGCTCTGGATGGCAGCATATGTTGCTCCAAAATGTGTACATATCTTTCTGCATTAATGCTTCCCTCACAGATGTGCCAGTTACCCATGCCAAGGGCAGTGACACACCCCCATACCATGACAGACTCTGGCTTTTGGACCTGATGCTGATAACAGCTTGGATGGTCCTTTTCCTCTGTGGCCCGGAGAACACGACGGCTGTTTTGTCCAAAAACTATTTGAAATGTTGACTTGTCGGACCACAAAACACGATTCCACTGTGCTACTGTCCATCTTAGATGAGACAGAGCACAGAGAAGTCGGCGGTTGAGAAGCAGAGAAGTTGAGAAGCCCAGAGAAGACGGCGGCGCTTCTGGACAGTGTTGATGTATGGCTTCTGCTCTCCGTAGTAAAGCCTTAACTTGCATCTGTGGATGCAGCGGTGAATGGTGTTGCTGACAAAGGTTTACCAAAGTATTCCCGAGCCATGTCAGGATATCCATTACAGACTCATGATGGTTTTTAAGACAGTGACGTCTGAGGGATCGGAGATCACGCGCATTCAGAGGTAGTTTTTGGCCTTGCCCATTAAGCACCAAGATTTGACTGGAATCCTTGAATCTTTTAATTATATTGTGCAAGGTGTAGAAGGTGAAATGCCCAAAATCCTACCGATTTGTGTTTGGGGAATGTTGTTCTCAAAATGTTGGCTTATTCGCTGACGCATCTGTTGGCAGATTGGTGAGCCTCACTCCATCCTTGCTCTTGAAAGACTAGGCCTTTTTTGGAGGCTCCTTATATACTATGATTAGACTATTGCCTCACCTGTTTCACATCACCTTCTTATTTCAACTTGTCACATCGCTATTAGTACTAAATTGCCCTTGTCCCAACTTTTTTGGAACGTGCGTCATACATCAATTTCAAAAGAAACGTTTATCTTTAAAAAAAAAAAAACAACAACAAAAAAAAACTATGCAGTTGATTAGGTAAAACATCAAATACTTTGTCTTTATATGTTTTTTGTTTAAATACAAGTCAAAGTACATTTACAAATTACTTCCTCTTTGTTTTTATCAGCATTTTCCATACTGTCCCATCTTTTTCGGAACTGGGGTTTTATGAAACATAGCCAAAGGGACCTGATTATTATTTTATTTAGTTTTTACAGCTGTTAAAAATAAATCTGTACTGAGAGGGCCCATGGATTGATTTATAGAAAAAACAACAACTTTAAGAACCCCTGCTTTAGAGTTCTGACTGTAGCAGTGTGTTATGGTACACAGGCAGGTGAGTGGCTTTGCTTTGCATGTTGTTGCTTTGCATTACTTGCTAACAGCCTTCTGATGGTCAATGTCATTTTGCAGCCATTTTCTCTTACACTGCCTAAGCCTACACTAGAAGGCCACACACTAGTGGAATACTCTGCCTTTATCAAGGAGCTTTCTGGATACGTAGAAGAGGAGTGACGTCATCTTTGGCATCATGTCATTGCTGCAGTACATTATTAAATGGAAATTTACCCAGAGCTTTTTAATAAACTTCATTTCATTTAACTGCCATTCTGCGTGGTGGTCAGGCTTACCTTGCCACTACAATCTGCAATTTCTTCTTAGTATTAATGAATCTTAGATCTTAGGGTTTTTCTGCTGATGCTTTATCTATTATCTTTATCTTTATCTATTGACAGGAAGCCTCATAACACATGTGACCAATTATGACCAATTAAAAAGTATATTAATGGAAAAAACAGATGTTATGTCAACACAAGCCTCTGTATATTTGCACTATTTACATTTGTCCTGCTATTATTTGCAGTTTGAAATAGACTGGAAGGGCAAAGCTGTAGGTCCTGCAGTAAAAACCATCAACTACTCTCTGTTACTGGAGGATGTCTTTTGCAATGTTCACACCAATGTTATCAGCTGAGAGGCATGGAGATGTCCTTTCTCCAACAGACACCAACATGAACAATGAGAACATGGTGGGACATATGTTAATGAAAGAAAGGTTAAATGAAAGGTATACCCCTATCATATCAACTTCATGCAATATGTTTGTATGTGTTTTTTTATGTGTAGGTGTACCTTATACACAAACAAATTAAGGGTAAAAACTAATTAATAAAGTGTTGAGACACCATAAGCCACATTGAGAACTGTTTCATTGTGCCTAGGCACAGATTCTACATGTATCTGGAGGAGTGAACATCATTCTTCCCAAAGATATATGGGGTTTTTATGGTGGTGGTACAGAGTACTGTCTAACACATCACTGTGAGGTGCATCACAAAGTGTTTTATCCCCCTTGTACCACAGCAATTTGTCAATGCTAACAATTTTTTTTATTATTATTAAAGAATGCCACATCATTTACCAGTTTATAGTTATATTATTTGTTGTGGAACATCTGAGAAACAAGTTCCTATCAGTTGTTACAACCACTATAAACAAAATGCATCTTGTCATGTTACTGAGAAACCACAAAGACCTCCATCCTGAAGACTTTCCTGTGCTGGTAAACATAAAGTTACAGCTTTTCCGTTGACTGTTACACTGACACTGGATACTCGTTCTCAAAGAAAACGTCACCATATCAAGAACTATGCACATTTTAAAAATCTGTTTATGAGGAGCTTCTGTCATACAAGACCCTATGTAGGTTACTCTAGAAACATTAACACTATATATATATATATATATATATATATATGTGTGTGTGTGTGTGTGTGTGTGTGTGTGTGTGTGTGTGTGTGTGTATATATAATTTTTTTTAATGACTGAAAATTTGTCTTTACTGTGTAACCTTTTGATCTTTTGTTATATATATATATATATATATATATATATATATATATATATATATATATATATATATATATATTTGTAAAATATAGGTGTGCAACAATTATTGGCTCCCCTATGATTTATATGAGAAAAATATATTTGAAGTATATTCCCATTGATATTTTACATCTTTTTAGTACACCTGGGTGACTAGGAACAGGAAATTGTTCAACCATGACTTCCTGTTTCACATGGGTAGAAATATGAGGTAACACATAGGCCAAATTTGCTTAGTCATTCATTACAATGGGTAAGACCAGGGAATATAGCTGTGATGTGCAACAAAAGGTTGTTGAGCTTCACAAAATGGGAAGTGGCTATAAGAAAATAGCATTGAAAATGGCCATTTCCACCATCAGGGCAATAATTAAGAAGTTCCAGTCAGTTGGAAATGTTATGAATCGACCTGGAATTGGATGTGTGTTTATATTGTCTCAATGCACTGTGAAGAGGACGGTTCGAGTGGCTAAAACATCTCCAAGGATCCCAGCTGGAGAATTGCAGAACTTAGTTGCATCTTGCGGTCAGAAAGTCTCCAAAACTACAATCCGAAGTCACCTACAACACCTACATTGGAAGGGTTTCAAGAAAAAAGCCTCTACTCTCATCCAAAAACAAACTCAAGCATGTTCAGTTTGCCAGACACTACTGGAACTTCAAATAAGTCTTGTTCTATGGTCAGATGAAACCAAAATAGAGCTTTTTGGCAATAAACACCAGAGGTGGTTTTAGTACATAGAGAGGTAACCATATGGAAAAGTACCTCATGCCCACGGTTAAATATGTTGGTGGCTCTTTAATGTTTTGGGGCTGTTTTTCTGCCAGAGGACCTGGACATTTTGTTAGGATACATAGCATCATAGACTCAAATATGACATAAAATATCAACAAATATTAAGTGAAAACCTGACTGCCTCTGGTAGAAAGCTTAAAATGGGCCGTGGTTGGATCTTCCAGCAGGACAATGATCAAAAACATACATCAAAATCAACAGAAAAATGGTTTACTGACCACAAAATCAAGGTCCTGCCATGGCCATCCCAGTCCCCTGACTTGAAACCCATAGAAAACCTGTGGGGTGAACTGAAGAGGAGAGTCCACCAGCGTGAACCTCGAAATTTGAAGGATCTGGAGAGATTCTGTATGGACGAATGGTTTCAGATCCCTTTGTCATGTATTCTCCAACCTCATCAGGCATTATAGGAGAAGACTCTGAGCTGTTATCTTAAAAAAGTGAGGTAGCACAAAGTATGAACTAAAAGGGTGCCAATAATTGTTGCACACCTATATATAACAAAGATTCTTTTAGAGTATTTTTGTATACTATGCTAAATTTGAACTATATCTGTTATATGAATATAAATATGAATAAGAATGAGGTCAGACATATACCAAAATGTAATGTAATGTGATTGTTAGCATTCTTATGGGGAAAACCCAAGAGCTCATTTGATGGTTTTTTTTATTTGTATTTTTATTTTTTTATTTTAAAAAATATTCTTCTTCATTGGTTGGGCACACATTTCTATAAGTATGTTAAGCATGGTTATCCGTCAGAAATATGTAATATGTTTTGTAAACCAAAGCATGTTTTTATATATGGACTTGCAGACCCTGGTGGCTGATGCAGAACATAAAAATACTGCTGAAGTCAGAGCCCTAGTAATCAAGGCTTGATCCTCGGATGAATCAGGATGAGTAAATGATCTCATGCCAGCATGATTGACTCTTCGTCCCGAGCCGCCACACTTACTAAGATACTGGATTCTGATGTCATCTGCTTTGTGGTCTACAGTACAAAGGCCTACTAGTGCCCACTGCATATTTAACCCAATGTGCTTTCTAAAATGGGAGTATGAGGACACTGTGAGACATTGTGCTTCTTCTGGACAGTACATGGGCATCAGATAAACATAATAATGAACATAATAATACCTCTTATTCATCTGTAGATGGAATTTTCTTCAGTGACTACAATAGTCACACTCACTGATGAGTGTATGTTTACTGGATGAAAATTTCATCCTTAAATCTATTCATTTCCTATTACTTGATCCTAGGAAAGATCAATTTAGAGTTCCTGAGTATCAACTGATTTAACTGGAATGACTGTAAGTTCTGTGTATGATAGGCATTTCATTTTGGGTGTGATAGCTACTGGGCTCTGTAAGGATTTTAGTGTTGCCTGGTCCTGGTTTAATGGTTGCTTAGTTCAGTGTCTTGAGGTTCTCAAAAGTTTCCAAAGAGGAAAACATCATAAATATGTATGAACCCCAATGAAAATGGACAGGGTTTATGTATATTTCTGATGGATAACCATGCTTAACATACTTATAGAAATGTGTGCCCAACCAATGAAGAAGAATATTTTTTAAAATAAAAAAATAAAAAATACAAATAAAAAAAACATCAAATGAGCTCTTGGGTTTTCCCCATAAGAATGCTAACAATCTCACATATGTCTTCTAATAATAAAAAAAGATTCAAACATTATTTCAAGATGTGTATCCTTGCCTTTGCTGATTATTTCTCTGTCTGCTTTCATCAATTTAAGGAGTAAAGTAATATGTGCCCATGGTCACAAACATTTATCATAACATTTCTGCTTTTTACATTTTGACCTAATGGTTTTACAGTCAGTAAAAATCCAAAATAGTTTTTTATCCCTTCTTTAAAATGGTAGATGCAATGAGTTTATTGAAAACATAGTATACTGAAGGTCAGTTTGCTCCAGATAAATATGTCTGAAGAGTTTCAGTTGTTAATCCCTTCAACAATTAGAGGTTCAATGGAAAATTACATTTGATTATAAAGATCTGTAATGAATCTCTTGTTAGTACTGACCACAGAACTATGCAGTACTAGCATGTAGTATGTGATTGCCTCTTTAGTTTGGACAGAGAGATACTGATGAAGATATGGGGAACAGGCTGTGTTCACTCCACTGGCACAGAATTCAAATTTCCAGCACAAGCCTTTCGTTCTTTTTATTGTACTGGTATAATTGAGTTCACTTTGCCCATACTGATTCAAAACAAGAATGAATATTTTCTGAGTATACTTCACTTTAAATACACCGTATGCCTGTTCTCCTTGCCTGTCTCTATTCATACCTGGTACAGTCATCAGTAAGTTGTCTTTGGCTATGTGCAGTTTGAACATTATTTTAGATGGTAAAATGAAAAAATGTTATTCTATACAGGCTGTAAATTAGAGCTGCGAGACTATTTTCATGCAGGTCAGCTCTCCCAGTGGAGGTCAATTTTGGAAAGCGGCAAGACTGTTTTTCTGAATTCACCTTGTGGATATAAATCACCCAGAATTATGAGACCTCTCCTTTTTTTACATGTAGCTTGAAATGAGACTTGAAATCGACCTCTCTGAAAAAAAAAAAGACTGAAATGTGTCTCAAATCTATCAGTGTTAATTTCCCCCTGTCATTCTTCACTTGGATAACAGGCTATGCAACACCTCAAAGGCAGTCTTCTGTTGTGGCTTTAGGGGAACATGAAAGATGTCTTCAGCTGATGGAAAGGAAGGTGCACATGGACACTCTTTCATCAAAGGGGAAAGCGATGGGTCTGGGACAAGACATATGACTAAACGCTCTTAGAACTCGACATTGTCACCCACCTGAGTGACCCTTTATTCTCTCTCTTTGTCTCTTTCATTCGTAAATCGCTGACTATGTGTTAGGGTCATGGGGAAAAATGATGTGACGTTTACATGTTCTGGGGCAGTGTATTGAGCAGCACAGTTGAAGAGTTTTTAAATACATGGAGGAGGAAAACACGAGAGAGACTCCACTTAAGAAAGTCAACTTTGTGAGAAAATCTCTGCCAAGGCCATTTTACAGTTATGCTGACTGAATGAGTGAGCTGTTGAAATGATATGTCAACTCCAACATTTAACTACTATTCATAAAAGCAGACAATGTCTTAGCAAAACCAGAGTATCAGTTACTTGAAGTCCCTTTGACAGTTCGTTTAATGAATATCCTACACATTTAATGGGCCAATCAGACCAGACACTCAGACAAGTACTGAGTCAAAGTACCTTGTACAGACATAATGTTTTGAGAAATAGGAGCAGTTCTGTAATTGTATGGTCTAAATGGAGAGTGTTGGTAGTGTCTTTGTGCTGCTGGATTGTAAATAGTCCTGTCAGAGGGCGAGGAGATGGAAGGTGAGAGATAAATGTGACTTCCAAAGAAGCTTTGCAAGTTTCATAAACTTTTGACCCCTGAAGCCCTACTTAGTTATGTTAGCTTTCCCTTAATTTCCCCTGAGGGTTGAAGTTTTTTAACTAGTTTATGAACACATGTTTTTCTAGCTTGTAATATATAGCAGTTTTCCACCCTTACATAGCTGAATGAAAACAGATAAAACAATGCCTGAAATGGGAAGAATTTGATTATCAGATATTTTTTTGCCGTGCAGAGTCTTAGCTCTCTCTTGGATTGAGTCCACACCTCAATTTGAAGATTACTAACTCCCCCTCTGGTGCCAGTATTTGCGGTAATTTAATACATCTCATTCTTCCCTCAACTTCTGCCATTTTAAATTGCTAAAATTATTCGCATTTTAAACAATTGAAAACATGTTTAAAAAAAAAAAACTCCATCGAATGCTTTCTATGTCTCAAAGGTAAAATTACAATTATTCCTTTTTTGTGTGAATTTAATTCCAAGTCTGTCTTGTCTTTATCCTTCATGTGATTCAAATAAAGACATTTTAAAGACCGCTATTGGCTGGAGCGTCTTTCCCATTTAAACTGAGTGACTATATTAAATTTTACTGACCTGTGAGATTTGCTTGAATTATATTTTAAATAAACTTCTATTAAATAGTTTGATTACAGTAGAATAATAATAATTAAGTCATTTGCTTTCCATATAAATGTGGAGAACAGAACAAATGCATTATTGATAATACATGAATATGTATTAGTGTTTCTTCAGTGTTTGTCAAATGTTGGTTATGTCTTTTCTTGTTACACATTGTTTTATGCACATTTTTATAGATTTGATGTCACGGCCCTTGTGTGTGCTTTAAATAATATTGCCCTTTAAGCCACGTGATTATACCCTTGTTTCAACCTAACCTGGACATATTATGGACTATGTAAATTTCTGAAGCACCTCCCCAACCCAATGGTGACCCTATTGTTTATCAGAGACTACAGTTACTGCAATTAGTATGCTTTTGGACCAGTTGTTTTTAAATAAACTAATTCTGCTAACAGTTTTATAACCCCAAGCTCGTAAAAGAGGGCCAGGCTGTTGCTCACCTTTGATTCTGCCACCATTCCATGGCTGGAATCCCCATTTGCTTTGTGAGAGCATACCGGTGTGTCAGCTGTGTGGATGTGTCGCTGAAGTGATATATGACTGCCTTGTCACGTTCCACATCTATCACACTGAGATGTGCATCATCTGTCCTTTCCCCTTTCTTACTGATTCTTCTATAAAAATGAGGGGTGTTAATGTCAGAGGAGGGAGGGGGAGCAGTGAGCGGGAGGGAGGGAGGGAGGGAGGGAAAGAGGGAGTCAAGAGCTCACACACGATCGGTGTGCGTGAGAGGGAGAGAGAGAGAGGGAGAGAGAGAGAGAGTGAGTGAGTGAGTGAGTGAGTGAGTGGGGAGAGGAGAGAGAAGAAGGAGGTTTAAAAGCAATTGTTATTGAAGCATTTCTACTTCAGTCCAGGGAGGTACAGCTGGGGTTGGATAACTGGAGAGCTGAGAGGAACTGGAGAGAAGGTAAGCTCACCCTGATTCTTAAGGTGACCCAGGACTCCACAGAGCCACTTTGCATGAGCTGTCTTTAGTCTTTAGTCACTATGTTGCCATCTAGCTGATCAGCTGATTTTGACAAATGTTCAGAATGGTTCTGAGCTTGTTGCAAAAAAATGTTTTTTTTTACTCATTACCTGAAGAAGTATTATTAACACAATACCACCTCCAAAGCCTTGTTTTTCTTTGTGGGTTTTCTCAAGTCACCTTTATTAGCCCTCCATATTTGCAGCAGAGACAAGGTAATTATGCAGTGTGTGAGTCATGAGTGAGATGAGTTGGTTGGAGGCACGGAGCCTGGGGCAGGTTGTTGGTATGTGCATCTGATGAGAGACGCAATGTGTTCTGTGGTAGGTTGACTGCTGAGATGAGCTATTGCTTCTACACAGACAGATACTGAGAATTCATGGCTGAGGCTTTCGGGAGAAAATTGTGTATAGTCTTCATTTTTATAGAGATAGATGTGAGGCATCACATGATTTCGCTTACACGATTTCAAACAACCCACCACCCCTGGGTGTGAGTGTGTGTGTGGTGTCAGGTTGCTCATTATCATTTTCATTGTGTTTTCGGGTGTTCTAGTCTTCTGTGTGTGATGTTTAAATATGAATGCCAAATTAAAGATGCGTAAGATGTGCAACAGGATGTCATAATGTAGTTCCTAATTGCTGATCAGGTCCCTTGAGACACCTATTACCAAGACCTTTCGTATTTCATTGTCTCAATCTGACATGCTCTATTCTAAGAAGCCTAAATTGTAACACTAACGTCAGCTTAGCATGGGCTTACAGGATCTACTGCCATTGGTCAATGACTGCTCTCAAATCTACACTGTTTGTCTTATCTTCATCATGGGGGATATATTTAGTGTGAGGCTTAGCTGTGGTATACAGGAGGCATGGGTTGGTGGTATTAGAGTGTAGTGCCCCTGCTTGGGCCTGGCATGTTGCGTGGGTGCAGATGGGTGCAGAGAGGAGGAGGGGTGCTAGGGTTATGCGGTCTTGTAGGAATCTGCCCTTTGGTTTATTAAAAGCGGCCCAGACAATAGGGCAAACAAGCACCAAACAATGACATAAGCCATGAGTGTAAGAGGAGGTGAGTTTTTTTTACTTTACAAGCAGTACTGTAATAGATAGTTTGCCTAGATGTAGTTTTGATAACAGGGAAAGCATGAAAATCATTCCAGTATTTCAACTGTATTGCATGCATAGCTGCTCTAGTCAGATCAACAAACCAATTGCAAACAGTTATGATCCAGAAATAAAAGGACTTTTTCCAGGATCATGGGATTCACTTAGAGGCTGGAGGCAACTAAAGAAGTTACCTGGTAAATCTGCTCTGGACTGAATAAATTGCTTCTCTGAGGCAATACTGTGCCAACCATAGCAAATAATGTGAGTTCTGCCTGATCCGCCCTTTCTCATACCCAAAGGCACATTTCAGTCTGAAAATCCTCTTCAAATTGACAGAGTCTGTGCTTTAGCTTATGTGAGGCAGAGAGCTGCGATGAGAGACAGGACAACTTACACCAATAACAAGAGACTGTCTGAAATCCCTCAAGTTCCTTCAAAGTGTGTGTGGGTGCGTCCGTGCGTACGTGTGTGCATATATGTGTGTGTATGGATGGGTAGGTGGGTGGGTGAGTTAGTGGGTCAAAAACCATTTTATCACATGTGATGTACCCAAACTCAGAAAGCATTCACCCAAAAGAAATGAACTGTGGTTTTGACTGGTGAGGCACGGCCTGTGGCTGCTTTTGAATGTCAGGAATTTCACAGTTCTAATGGCGTAGACGCTGAGGCCCCTCACTAAGCCTGTGATACCTTGATCAAAAAGCACCATATCCTGTTTTCAGAGGACAGCACACAGGGGACAGTTCAGACCAGAGGACTGCTGCGTGGCATCAGCCCTGGACTGCAATCCTGGAGAGGTAGAGAAAAATCTCTGACTCATTTTAGCCTGAAAGCACTACACAACACTTATGAAATGTCTTCCTCACTTTGGGCCTTGTTTTTTTAAAAATGTTTATTACTTTTCTTCTCGTAAAATAAAATATGCTGATTTGGTTCAAACAATAATTAGCAGATGTTTTGAGTAAAAGTAACAGCTCCGGGATGTAAAACATTGAAAATAACGGATTCCTTTGGGCTTTCAGTTGAAGTATAACTTGTAAATGTGAATTGACTGTTGTTCTAGTGAAATGTACTGTCAACAAGGCCATTAGCCTGATCAATTGGGGAAATAATATTTGGGTTGAGCTTTTTCATTGGTTCCAACAGCACCTCTCTCCTCCAGAAATCTCCATGATGAAATGAGTTTATTTATTCACAGAGTTCTTGGCTCAGGCCACATTTCTAATGTGAATACTAATTGCAGGAAACATTTCAGTGCAGTATGAGTAAAACTGCATTGTTGCCAAACTGAAATCAAACAACACATGTCCAACAAATGAAACTCCATCTCTGATATCCATAATTACGTTCCCATAAAAGATATTAGCAAACACCAGACTGGGAAATAGTTGAGATTGGAGAGACAAGGGCAACACTGGGCTTGAAACAATGCATATTGTTGTTTCAGATGAAGGATATCACAAATTCCCACTGCCAATTGTATACACACTGGGTTCTGTCAATCGGTGGATGTGAGCAGGTACGGATGCTTCTATACCTAGCTGCCTACTTGCTGCATGGATAGGGTGATGAGGGAATGCGTCCCCCCATCCACAATCTTTCCTACTCAGAACACTCCGAATCTCCAGACGTAACTGCTGTTGCTCATGACTACAAGCTGTTGTTCATGACTAATGACCATGAGATCCTTCTCTTGCTCTTTAGCCACCTTGTGTCTTCACCATATTGCTCAGATTGATTATTACATGCATGTAGCATGGCAAGTATGGGCAGTAGGATGACTATAGCCATTATATCAGGTTATATTAAACTAGTGATAGAGAGTGTAACCTGTATCTGTGTCTAATTTGAGTGTAACCTGTACCTGCCTCTCAGTTAAGAACAGACTTATGATGTCTGCTTGTGTAAACCCTGCAACACAAGCTCTCTGGTGCAGTTAAACATTTCAGAGAGTATTTATTTTAACAGGCAAATTGATTCTGAAATTTCTCACACATGGAATGTTAAAGTTAAATGATTCTGTACAGAAAGAAAAACACAAGGGTACTTTTTTTTAATGAACTTGAAATGTTTGTGATTTTAGAACAAATGATGGTCTCAACAAAATATTCGGACTTAAATGAAGGAAAATGAGACAGAACAAGTTTTGACAAAATGCAGACTATTATTTATTTTTTTTATGAATGATAATTTCCTCTCCATGAAAAGGCTTGCCCAAGTTTAAGGTTCTGGTCCTTTCAGGCATAAAAGAACCTACTTGCTTTTCTACCAAACACTGCACAAGGTTAATGAGCAGTTATGGCTAGATGAATTTAACCACCACACAAGGCATTTTCGTTAGAGGAATACCATTGTCAAGAGGTCAATAAAGTGCACAGACCACGAATTTACGCAAGGTAAATATATTAATATATAGTTAACTTGTCTTGAGAGAACATATTTTGACAGCTATTTTTTTCCAATGAAAAATTCATTCTTAGGGAAATTATTCACCACAGTCTATTTATTAATGGATTAAGTTTCTCCTTGGTGTAATAAAATCAGATTTTTGTCTGTTGGGATTGTTAGAATAACAACAGGGTGGGCTGCCAGCATGCCTTATACAGCAGTCCACTCATTCCTGGCTGGATACACAATAGCAGCCACCTTGATAAAATTGAAGCAGTGCACTTTTTTTTTCTAGATTTTTTTTTGTAATTGACAAGCTGCCCAATGCCCTCAAACCACATACATATAACAGGCATAACCTTACATTATATACTCTTCCTTTCACCCTGGCCTAAATCTACTTCTTTCCTTCCTCACAGAAAGAAACACACAGACAGAGCTAAAGGAGATGGCAGTGCATAAAGACCAAATCCACCACACACTCCGATTTACCAATGTGCCAACAGAACTCAGGGAAAGAGCTGTGAAGTTTCCTCTGTAAGTGAAGAGGCTCCATCTCTGTTCATTTTGTTGCTGGGAAATTTCCTCACCTTTGCATTGGTGTCAAGGTGCCAATATGAGGAACACAAGCACATTTAGCCAGCCAGGGATTGTGCTTCTGCTGGTCACATGTCCTCTGCTGAGCGTTCTGCATGGAGTTACCTGTAAGGCTGAGAGTGGACACCTTGGGGACTCTGATCCTGACAGGTGTATGAGACACCATTTTGTGGAGACCATCACACATCCCATCTACAAGTGCAACTCCAAGGTGTGTTACGAGCTGCATATCAGTATATATTCTCTGCCATCTAATTTGTGTCACTATGTATGACTTTATGAATCCCTCTAGAAATATTCACAGGCATTACTTATTATTTCAGTATTTTGTTCAGGCCTGTGGTCTTGTGCACTTTCCTGCCGATGTTTTGTTGCTATTAGCATCCAACTGAGATCAATAGCAGGTTAACATACAGTCCCATGTTGCTTATTGAGTTCCAGTAATGGCTCAGGTCAGACCTTGCTGTAAGGTAATACACTCTACATCCATGTGTTCCTGCTAACAAGATGTTGACGGAAATACAGTAAGTAAAAGGGCTTTCTATCAACCCTTAGCGTCTCAACCTAAATCAGATAGCATGGTCTACATGGTCTTTTTTCATGATCTCTACCTTGGTTACATTGACACCTTGGCAGGAAACAGTGAACACAGACAGCCTGTGAGTCCCATGGTCTAGCCAGGAATAAGTCCTCACAGGGTGCATAAAATGTCTATGCAGTGGCCCAGTTCCAGAGCTCTGCATAGAACTGTGGCTGAATCACCACTTTTGCCTTCCAACCTATAGCAAGCTGCAGCCTTACACCCCAGATTTAGTGTGAGCCAAATGAGGAGACTCTGATTCACCTGACTCAGACCTTGGATGGACAAATTTCGGATTTAGCGTGTCAGATGTGTACTCCACTAGCAAGTCCAACTGGGACCTGTCAGCAAAGAGGGAAGATTCATGAAGGCAGAATTTTTCCGTCTTCCTATAAACTGATGCAGAGCTTTCAGGAGCCTATAATATCACTAAAGAATTTCATCCCATTCCTTGGGTGACATTCATGATGAGCTTTCATATCAGTTCCAATTACAAAACAAAGCACAATGAGCAAAAATGACATGCAACGCACTGAGAACAGATAGACATCCGTGCTAGATTAGGAATGACTTCTTCACATACTCATGCATCCAGGCAGGGCACCAAGTCCTGAGGGACCATTTGAGATTTGTGTTGTAACTAATCGTGACAGATTGGGTTGTAGCAGCTTTCACTTATCCTTAATATAACTGGTTATTGGTCTCAGAGGACTTATTGTGGAATGATGGTGAAGACTGGGTTTACAGCTAGATCAGGTACCAGACATTTACAGTCCTACAAAAGGTTTATGATTTGACATCCAGGATCACAGGCACACTGTTGTACCAAATTACAAATTACAAATCAAGCTTGTCTTAGTAACAGCTTTAAAGAAGCCTATTACTCACTTCATGAGCTATGAGGATGG